>NW_027103284.1:248189-370140 GCF_902728285.1 Clytia hemisphaerica
CGCTTGACTGTTTTGTTAGAAGCACTTGTTATACATTTTTGGAAAGCTAAGGGGTAGGGGAATCGAAATTACTATGTTTCCATTTTTTTTTTCGGACACTTTGGTGTGATTTTCGGACAAATATGACGGTCTCAGGCAAAAATCATAGGGTTAAAAATTAATGAAAATTTTAGCTCGAGAAAACAGAGACCTGTTGTATATTTTTGGAAAGCTCTCAAAAAATTAAGATTAGAGATATATTGCAAGTATAGGTGATTTCTGTACCTAACTAGAGATATTAACCCTTGAAAACAGTGTTTTTCAGCCAGAAACAGCTATTTTGTCCAGTTTTTGCGCTTTCGGAAGCTCAATATTTCGAGTTAGGTACTGAAATCACCTATACTTGCAATATATCTCTAATCTTAATTTTCTTTCCAAAATTATACAACAGGTCTCCGTTTTCTCGAGCTAAAATTTTCATTAATTTTTAACCCTATGATTTTTGCCTGAGACCGTCATATTTGTCCGAAAATCACACCAAAGTGTCCGAAAAAAATTGGAAACATAGTAATTTCGATTCCCCTACCCCTTAGCTTTCCAAAAATGTACAACAAGTGCTTCTAACAAAACAGTCGAGCGATTTTACAAAATGCCCTCTACTAATTACCTGTTTCATGATTGCTTTTATCTTTTGATTACTAACTGTAAGTCTCAAAAAAGTTTAATAAGAGTAATTTTTCTTTGTTCTATCTTAGATCACGAGGATATTACTGGGTTTGATCCCGACATAGATCTCCTCCGTAAGTAAAATAAATTCAAAATTACACTTCTGTAACACTAGCAGTAAAAAATCTTATTTTTTGGATACACACACACACCACTAAAAACTATATTCACAAATCTCAACTGCAACTAAAGTTTAAAGGTGGTTTAACGTTTTCATCTCTTTAAACCACCTCTATGACTTATATTCTTAGATACCTGAATTTATCCATTTCTAATTCTAGCCCTAATTTATTAACTTTTACCCGAAATATTATTCCAAACCCCTCATTTTTATGGGTGTTATTGGCAAAACAACAGTTAGGAAATATCCTTTTCAAGTTTTTTTATACCAAGCGCTAATTTTTGCTTCCTTAATAGGTCCATTTCGAACTATGAGCATGGAGTCAAAAACATCAATGATGTTATCTTGGATACCTGGTGAAAGATATCATGCTATCAGTAATGGTAACTAATTTTCTTTACAGTATAGTTACAGCCGGTGGAGCGATGGGAAAATGTTTCTGTGATGGCCAGCAGAAAGTGGCATCCTTTCTATACATCTTTTGTCTTCAGCTCCTCCACTTTGTATACGTTTTTATAAAGGAGAACATTGGAGTGAAGATTTTGAGATACGAGAGCTAACGAGGATGCCATTTATTGTTATTTAGATGTTAATATTTTCTAAAAGTCTTCTTGGGAGTTGCCTTCTGGTTATATAGAGCTTTTTCATCACTGTAGGATGTCAGAAAGCAATAAAGTGGAATTTTTTAGCCAAAATTTATTTGTACCTACATATTCTATTTTTTCTAGAAACACACTTTTACACATCTGAAATATGCAACAAACTCCCTGACTCGGTCAAGGACAGGAACTTCAACCCTGAACAAATCAAAGGTTTTTTTGATAATGAAGGTTCACGCAAACTTGACGATCTTTACAAGGAGGCAAAGAAAAGAACTTGGATATGCACAGTATGCAAAAGAAATGCAAGCACAAAGAAAGATGATAAATGCGACCGTTGTCTGAGACACGTCCACAAGTCCTGCCAGTCTTTTATGTGCAGACAACGCAACACAAATTTGGATAGACTATTCTTTTGTGAGGATTGCATCCAGGACGTCAACTATGGTATGTCTTTTTTAAAGTTGTTATTGGAAAAATACATTTATTTGTTTTGCCTCAAAATTCCATTCAAATAAGTTATTTTGTATGAAATGAAAATAATTAAAGAAAATGATTTGTATGAATTCCGAGATTTGATAACTGCAATTGTTATTTTACGAACTCTGCCGAATAGAGTAAAAACATAAGCTCGAATCGGGTCTGTAAATTTGAGATATATATAACTTGAATCTCCGTGGAATTGAGAGAATGTTGATGTTGCATTTTTTCTCATAATTTATGAGTATTGAACTACGGAATAAATTATGTTTTTAAAAGAAATTATTTCCCTCAAATCAGAAAAAATAGCAAAAGTCAATTTGTTCTTTTTTAGCTAAATCAGAGAGGAAGCTCAAAAAGTATAAAGCACAAGGTTTGTTCTAGCTAATAACTTTTTAAAGCTGTTTGTGAATTTTTTGTTGACATTCTTTCTATAAGGTATATTTGCTAAGAGACTTTGATGTATGATGTATGATAGTATGATATGCTGTAAATTCAAGTGGATACTTTAATTTCAGAAAGATTCTGAATATCATATTTTGGTCAAAATTTCATTTATATTGGTAAATCAGAAAAAGATTGGGAAGAGGCTGATCGCTTGTTTAAGAAGTTCAAGGAAAACCAACAGCAAATTACCATCGACTCTGCCGACAATGCCAAAAATCCCTTCTTGGGTGCTTTTGCAAAGAAGAAAGATATGATGGCTTCATACGAAAACCTGAATAAGAAAGATCCACTTGTGCAAATATATATGAAGCTGAAATGTAGCAAATCAAAACTCTTTACCAATAAAATCTGGGCTGCAAAGATTTTTCCAATAACCGGAAGTGGACCAGAACAAGTTGCATACGCTATTTCTAAAACTATTTTGGATGATACAAATAGTCGAACGTGCGCAACGCACTGGGCTCAACTTCAGTGGCTTCAAATTATTCATAGGCCCAATTGTAGACCTCCAGATATTTACCCAAGGAACAAGTGTGCAAAATTTCAGCCAGATCGAACAATTTTTGAAGTCTCCAGGCTGCCCCAAAATTCTAGCCTCGTTTTGGCGAAAAACTCGTCCCCAGGCCCCAAAAATCAAAATTTTTGAAAAATGAAAAAAAACACCCCCAGATATTCACCCAAGGAACAAGTGTGCAAAATTTTAGCCAAATCGAACAATTTTTGAAGTCTCCAGGCTGCCCCAAAGTTTTAGCCTCGTTTTGGCGAAAACTCGTCCCCAGGCCCCATAAATCAAAAATTTTGAAAAATGAAAAAAACACCCCCAGATATTCACCCAAGGAACAAGTGTGCAAAATTTCAGCCAAATCCGACCATTTTTGAAGTCACCAGGCTGCCCTAAAGTTTTGGGACATATACACACACACACATACATCATAGCACACGAAAAGTCCATAGTGAGGACCTCATTCGCAACCCGTTAAAGTGAGGACCTACACAAAAAAGTCTATATCTTTCAATTAATGCAACCCACGGTAATAAAATTTTAGGTGGGGTTAGAATAGACACTAATACGTGAAACAGCCCTAATAACACACCCCTATCTTTTAATTCAAAAATCCGTTATACCAAGGACCTGTGTCTATTTTTTCGTTTATAAGTACCCGTTAAAGTGAGGACTTCCCGGATTTCAGAAAATTCGTGTGTACAAACATGCAATCTGAGGACTTGAGTAAATGTTAATTATTAGTGACAGTCTGATTTGGTGTATAATGGAGGGTTGAGCACGAGTTTGTTGCGATGTAGTCAGAAGTAATTTTTAGAGATTTTAAATCAAACTTCTTAAAGGATATTTGTGGGGTTTTTTCCACTAGTCAGGAAGCATTTTCATCCTCAGGGCATAAGTCAATGTCTGGTAAAGAATAAACATCAATCTTTAGAGATTTCTCTTTCATAATACGGCAGGGACATTATGCTTCAATAAACTTAAAAGAAAATCTTTTGTGCGAATTAATCAGACATTAATCTGAAATTGCACTGCTAAGGCTCGATGAGAGAGGAGGTGCTCTGAAAGGGTCCAAAATTTAAGGAAATACGAAATTTATGGTAAAGTTTGTCCTTAACAAGGCAAATATTATCGAAAAATTACACCAGGCGAGCCATAATGATCGATTTTTAGACAATTCTTTCCTGGGTCGGTTTTTAAAGACCTTAATTTTGGCCGCACACGGTCGTTTCTAGCAAAAAGGAAATTTTGGACGTCAAAAATGACATTTTTTGTTACGTTTCATTTTTGAGCCGTCTGTAAGTGATCTGGAAAAAATGGACGTGTAAATACAGACTTAAGGCGCTATCGGATTCAGTTCTTGGTTGAGGCTTTAAATCATTTAACAATTTGTAGTTGATTGAGTCAATGAATTTGTCGTACTTTGTTATAAAACTCGTAAATCACACCTCACAACTCTCATAGGAGCTAAATTTTCTCGTCTCAATAACTTTACTTATTGGTCAGCCAAGGGGGACCCTTCAAATCCCTTCCGCGATTTTTTTGCCGCTGGTGGTCGTCGTCGTTAAGACTACTAAGTTTAAATCCGATTTCGGATTATTTTTGGAAAACAAGTTATCGGGAAAACTTTCATTAATAGAAATTAAAAATTAGAATAGAATAGAATTAAAACATCATTAATAGATCTGATATTAACAAATGAAGAACACCAAGACAATACCTAGCTCCTCTAGACAAGAGTGACCACAGTGTGCTTTCTTTTTTATTTGAATGCTTTTTCGACCCGAAATTCTTAACCGAGAGGTTTAATTATAATAAAGCAGATTTTACAGCAATGAAAAGACATATTGAGGTTTCAGAATGGGCGTACTGTACAACCAGGACCCGGACCGGACCTTGGACCCTGAGAAAACACGGACACCGGACCTTTACGAAAAGCCGGACCCCTCGTAAATTTTTGAGAAAACAGGGACCCCCCTTCCAATGTTCCCATACTCCCTTATGTAACATTAATCCCAATGTTTCTATACTTCTCAATGGCCAGCTTTCTTAAAAAGTCGGCAAAAATCGGCCAGAAGTACCCAAAAAGGCGATTTCGGGCTATCGGGTTCACCCCGAACGCGTGAATTCTGAGCCAACTAGAAATGGTATATACTCCAAATTTGGCAGGGAACCTTCCCTCGTCACCCTGAAGACTCCCTCAAAATTTGAGCTTGATCGGCACGCGTTCGGGGTGAACCCGATAGCCCGAAATCACCTTTTTGGGTATTTTTGGCCGACTTTTTAAGACGAAACGAAAGGTTGCCACGGGTCAGGGCACACTTTGGGATGGCCCAGGAACAATTTAGAACCCAGTGGAGTGGATGCAGCGTTCGGGCGGGCCCAAAGTCCGGGGTCTGGTAAAGTCAGTTTTGACGACTTTCAGGGGCTTATGGGTAATTTTCTCCTCGTCTGAACAGAAAAACAGGAAAAATTGTAAGTCCAAAAGGCTATCAGAGATCAACGGTACGGTACGAACAGAGAAGAAATATGTAGAACCGAGTATGTCAATGCACGTAATCAGACCAACAGAAAGATAACACAAGTCAAAAGAAATCTCGAAAAACGAATATAAGGACATGTTGACTTAAAAACTATTACAACTTTAACCAACCATAAGCTTTCTTGATCATTCAAAATTAATGGTATTTTACTAAAATTTAGATAAAATTCTTGGGTTTCAAACATTACAGAACCTCAGGTAAAAATACGAAATGACTTCAGGTCCTCACTTTGTAGTGTGTCAAAGTTACAATGCAAAATCAAGGCAATTTTCAATTTGAATTTCGATCAAAACTGAGGTCCTCACTTTGCAAAAAAGGTGTGTTTTAATCTTTTAAAGCTACTTTCATTTAGATTCGCGTTGCCATCATCTTTTCTAAGATGATTTTATCATGCTAGGAACATCTTACATGTTGACTTAAAAACAATTACAAATGTAACCAACCATAAATCATCTTGACCATTCAAAATTCATGGTATTTTACTAAAATTTAGGTAAAGTTCTTGTGTTTCAAATAGTACGGAAGCTCTAAAAATCGTAAATATATTCTGGATGTAAGTATTGACATTTTAATCATCATTACTTATTCCTGTTTGAAAGATGTGGGTAAAAATACAAAATAACTTCAGGTCCTCACTTTGTAGTGTGTCAAAATTACAAGGCAAAATCAAGGATATTTTCAATTTGAATTTCGATCAAAAGTGAGGTCCTCACTTTGCAAAAAAGGTGTGTTTTAATCTTTTAAAGCATAATTTTCAGTTACATTAGCAAGGCCATTGTCATTCTAAAATAGTTTTATCACGCTAGGAACATCTTACATGTTGACTTAAAAACAATTACAACTTTAACCAACCACAAGCCATCTTGATAATTTAAGATTAATGGTATTTCACTAAAATTTAGATAGAATCCTTGCGTTTCAAACATTACAGCAGCTCTGAAAGTCAAGAAATTTATTCACCATGTATACCTTAAGTAAAAATGCAAAATAATTTCAGGTCCTCACTTTGTAGTGTGTCAAAAAAACAATGCAAAATCAATGAAATTTTCGGTCAAAACTGAGGTCCTCACTTTGCAAAAAATGTGTGTTTAATCTTTTATGGCTACTTTCATTTAGATTCGCGTTGCCATTGTCTTTTCTAAGATAATTTTATCATGCTAGGAACATCTTACATGTATACTTAAAAACAATTACAAATTTAACCAACCATAATTCATCTTGATCATTCAAAATTCATGGTATTTTACTAAAATTTAGGTAAAGTTCTTGTGTTTCAAATATTACAGAAGCTCTAAAAATCGTAAATATATTCTGGATGTAATTATTGACATTTTAATCATCATTAATTATTCCTGTTTGAAAGATGTAGGTAAAAAGACAAAATGACTTCAGGTCCTCACTTTGTAGTGTGTCAAAATTACAATGCAAAATCAAGGATATTTTCAATTTGAATTTCGATCAAAACTGAGGTCCTCACTTTGCAAAAAATGTGTGTTTAATCGTTTATAGCTACTTTCATTTAGATTCGCTTTGCCATCGTCTTTTCTAAGATAATTTTATCATGCTAGGAACATATCAGGGGCGGATACAGGGTATGTGAACGTAGTGAATTCACACACTCAATTTCCTCGATTCGAAAAAATAAAACACTAAAATTGTTTTCTGTAAATGTTTTCTCATAGAAAAAATATTTTGTTCTTTCAAAGAAACATAAATGCTTTCTGTACACAATGTTCAAAAGGTACATCTGTTGATACGTTTCAACTTCTGTGTTCAAAATGACGTCAAAGAAGCTTTTGTTTGTGCGAGGGAGACTCTCCATCGAAAAATTTTACTGAAGGAGTCGCATTCATCTTGTTATCCCTAGACTGGAGTCGTTTATAATGCGTGTAATACTAATAATACCAATACTAATAATAATAACTACTAATAATAATAGTACGGGATTTAGTTTGTATAAACGACTGGAAGGATCCGGTGTTCCAGCCTTATAGATACAGGGGCTAGCTACGCAGAGACTTGCGTAGCGAGAAAACAATTTATCAAGTAACAACAAACTCTCAAAACGAAATCAACTCAAATGAAAAACTTTCAATACACAAATCCACACATATTCTTTTTTCCCCAGAATTATTTTGAGCAGGAAAAAATTATAATTGCAATATTGACACTTTTCTTTTGTTTGGAGTTAGCGCACAAAGGTTTCTAGACGACTAAAATTGTTCCATTCATTACTTTTTGCTTTATTTCTACTATGTATAAATTAGTCGTCTAGCTTGCTAGACTATGTTATCCCCCTTATCATACCTCAACGGTGGAGATTATTACGCGCGCAGCGCGTCTCCTTTGGTATAATGTGCGCGCGGTCGACTAAGTTCCTGTATATCGCTCAACCACTTTCAAAATTCAAGGTTCGTGTATGACTACATGACATCAATTTTCGTATCAATTTTTAAATCCTCAGATCACTCCGATCGCAAGTGAAGGATCCTCAGTGCTTTATATTTTAAATGATGAGATTGCTCAAAAATGCTCACCCGTTACCATTAGTTACGTAAAGATGACTGGTTGCGGACCGATGACCAATGACCAAAGCAATTTCTGTTGAAATTTGAGGAATTTTCTCCTCCGAGCTATTTCCATAAGGACCATATTCTATGTTATAATTGAATATAGAATTTTGAGTATCAATGCAAAGAAGCTTGTATTCAAGTCAAATTTCTTCATACCTCATCAACAGTACAGCACCAAACAAACAGATAGACAGGGCAGCACCAATCAACAGGACAAAGGGAAGTATACAATTTTGTATAGCCATTCATCTACAACATTGCCCCTTGATTTTCTAACTTGAGGGTTGTTGGCCTTAACTTACCTAGGCTAGCGCTAGCAACACCCAAAAGACCAGTATACTGTACAACTAACAAATAAAGCAAAGAAGGGATTTATACAAAATATATTTTGAATATTTACCTGTAGCTGTATCATCACTCTCAGTTATAAAACGCATACGTTGTATTTGAATTTATTAGCTAACAAAAAATTAATCGAAGTTTTTCAATATCCACCATCTCAAATATGAATTCTCGTGAACAACAGAGAAATTCACCATTGCCCCTGAAAAACATGGGACAAAATATTTGTTTCTTTAATTCAGTAGTTCTCCAAGCCCTCTTTTCTCTTCTCTTGATGGTTTTCGTGAATACATTTTTAACAAGCTCGTAAAACGAAAATAAACTTGAAACTTGAACTTGAATATAGAGTCCCCTGCCCAGTTGGCGACCGGTCTAGTTGGCGACCGAACGTCTTTGAACCCAGAAAAGTCATACAAAAACAAACCTCTGGAGAATTTCTTTTGGTAGTTATCTGCCTTGACCTATTTCCCGTACTGTGTAAAAAAAGTTTTAGAAAAAAACGAGTAGAATCCGAAAGATCCAACTTTGCACGGAAGCACACGAAAAAGCCGGATTTTTCAAAAAAAATAAAAAATTTCGGTCGCCAACTGGGCAGGGTACTCTACATCACGCTCACAGCACAGGACATGACCAACGAAGAACGTTAACTTCTGAAAAAGTTAGCTAATCCCATTGAATATGGATGTAGACCGCACATACACCAAAATTTTATTGCAAACTATAAACTTTTCCTTCACATGCGTTTAAATGTGGAAAACTTTTGTCGTGAACTACCGTGAAATAGACCTTTTTTCAAAGAGGACGTCCTGTTTAATAATTATGTAGTCCAGCCATAAAAACAATGATAGAGCCATGCATAATTACTGTATCATGCATATTGTAATAATTATGCATGGTTTTATCATTGTTTTCCTGCTGGACTACATAATTATTCAACAGGGTGGCCTCTTTGAAAAAAGGTCTATTGGGTAACTTGCATCAGTGGAGGCTAACATGCATAGCCCTCGAATGAATGACCTGGCTGGTCATTAAAATACAACTACGCAGCTCTGCTCGCAGCTCTACTCTACCATTTTTGTTTTGATTTAACTTTGTATTTTAATGACCAGCCAGGCCATTCATTTGAGGGCTATGCAAGTTAGCCTCCACTGATGCAAGTTACCCAATCTCACGGTATTAACTTTTCCTTTGCATGCGTTTAAAATGGGGAAAACTTTTGTGGTGGACTATTAACTTTTCCTTTGCATGAGTTTCAAATGAGGAAAACTTTTGTCGTGAACCATGAACTTTTCCTTTGCATGCGTTTAAAATGGGGAAAACTTTCGTCGTAACTTTTAACTTTTATTTTGTATGAGTTTAAAATGGGGAAAACTTTTGTCGTGAACTATGAACTTCTCCTTTGCATGCGTTTAAAATGGGGAACACTTTTGTCGTGAACTATGAACTTTTCCTTTGCATGCGTTTAAGATTGGGAAAACTTTTGTCATGAATTTGGTGATTTCTTTCATCGGGCGTTTAAAACTTGGAAAACTTTTGTCGTGAATTATGACTTAGGCGTAGATCGCAAATAAGTTGTGTTCGCGTCGTCCGACCGACTCACTTTCTATCTTAAAAATCCAACACTTTTCAGTCGGAAAGTGGGAAATCTATCGGATTTTTTACCAATATTTTTCAAAGCATTTTATACATTCATCGTTAGTCGCCGATTGGATCATCCAGTGTTAGTTCAAATAAGCTTTCCGTCCGTAATTTTTCAAAGATTGTTTGCGTTAAAAAGCGCTATGCGACTGTTTTTTGCAACCGTGATATGTAATTTACAAATACATTTTAAAATTTTCAACTTGTTCAGTTGCAAACTAGACGGTTCCCGTCGTCGCAAACGCCGGTTAACGGTTTTGCTTGCACATCAAAAGCCTTTAAAATACTATAATGTGGGTTAATGCCTGACATCGTTTGGGCTTAAAATGCCGAATACAATAATAAAAATTATACTTCTAAACTTTCTACATTAGTCAAAATTTTGTGTCTGTAAGCCTCGATGATATGTCTTTTTAAGATAACGGAAGTTTGTGTCCAATGAAATGCCATAGTGACCCTGTTAAAATTATCGAGGGTTACCCGTCGTTGCAGACGCCCAAAGGTGTCTGAGGTGGTGAGAGGGTTGCTTCTAGGAAAGAAAAAGCCTTAGTTGTGAAGGAGAGGCTCGCGCTTTGCGATTGAGCACTGAAGGTTTTCCCGTTTGTTGGCTTCACATGCGGACAGCTTAAGACCGGCGCATATGCAATGCAACCAACATTGAAACCTTTTTAAATAATGTTAGACGAAGTTAAATCATCAAACAACAATGTTGGATTTTGTTGCGAGTGTTGATATAAAATAATTCGAAATCGTGCAACAAAAATACCACACCTTTTTATTTGAAACTTTGTGACGTCGCAGTACTTTTTCATGAAATTGACGTCAGAACTTTTTTCGTTTACAAATAGCAGTGTAGAGTCTTCTCTAATTCGAGTTTTCTACGCTTGTCAAACTTAGCGAGAGACTTTTTGTATCGAAGGTGGATAGGTTTTCCAGCCGCGGTGTTCAAATTTTAGAAACCTTAACATATGTTACTGGGCTAGCGTTACAGACATTTTTCATAAACTCATTTAGTATAGTAAGATTTGCAACTGAACAAGTTGAAAATTTTAAAATGTATTTGTAAATTCATCTCAAAACTTAAATGAATTCAAAATATCACAATGAAAATGACACAAATATCATTCATCAATAAAGAGGAAAAAGTCTGGTGCTTTAAAATGTCACAAATTTTTTAGATCTTGACCTTCTGACCCTAGATTTTCAGAGATTTAGTTTTATTATATACTGACTTGCTGAGCAGGTATGTCCCATATTCTTCAGAAGGCCTTCCTGTATTTGTGGTTCCTTATTTAAAAGAATTATATTTTGGAAATAGACCTTTTGCTATTTATGATTTCATATTAAATAATTAAAAACTCAACATTAAAACATTAATTCACTAATGTATAATTAGTTAAAGTGGATTTTAAATATTATCATAAGTCTGCTTGAGTTTTTTATTCATTCAGACATGACATTGCGGATATAGCAAAAGGTCTGTATTAAACTTTTCTTCCTTTTTTCAGCATTTTTACACATGATAGTATTCCAAAAAATTCATCTCTCAGAAATTTTGATATTTTCCTTGGTTTATTGTAAAACTTTCTCCATTTTGTAAAGTAAAGAAGGTGAAGCATGACGCTACAGATCAAATCTGTGCTTTGACTGGACTCACCAACCTTTATGATTATAAGGGTACAGTCTGTTTATTGCGACAACTCTTTAAATTCAAGATCCTCTGAGAGTATCTAGTGTTTTCATCTTACTTTAATATACGGCGTTTGTTTGTCATTCAATTTTTTTGTTTGCAACTTGCAAATCGAGGAGGTTCTGGGTCGCTTCGCAACTTTAAATTCGTGACATTTACGGCTTGTTTTTGTCACTCTCACATGTCTTTGCTATGCAAACAGAGTAGAGGAACGTACTTAAGCGTTCTGGAGCGCGCGTAACCCCTTTTTCTAAACATTGATTTTGGCAGAATTTCGTGAGGATAATTACATAGTTTTGCATACTTTTCACGAATTCTCATTCCTTCAGACCTTCAGACTGTGTGAAACCACTTTTTTCATACCCTTCACACTATCGCGATTTACGTGTAAACAAATCACGAAGTTTTCTCTCTTTCTGAGTCTGATCTAAAGTTTTTTACAAGAACATAAACTAACATTTTGAGACTATGATTCTGTGCTCTTATAAGTAGAGTGAATCAAAGATACTATATACATGTGTGTGGTATGTAGCGATGGGGTAGAGTATTCCTTCAATTATCGGATTCAAAAATCGGAATTATATTGGAAAATCGGGGTAAACCGGAATTTTCACACAGTGATGAAAATTCCTGTATCCGCCCCTGAACATCTTACATGTTGACTTAAAAACAATTACAAATGTAACCAACCATAAATCATCTTGATCATTCAAAATTCATGGTATTTTACTAAAATTTAGGTAAAGTTCTTGTGTTTCAAATATTACAGAGGCTCTAAAAATCATAAATATATTCTGGATGTAATTATTGACATTTTAATCATCATTACTTATTCCTGTTTGAAAGATATCGGTAAAAATACAAAATGACTTCAGGTCCTCACTTTGCAGTGTGTCAAAATTACAATGCAAAATCAAGGAAATTTTCAATTTGAATTTCGATCAAAACTGAGGTCCTCACTTTGCAAAAACTGTGTGTTTAATCTTTTAAAGCTACTTTCATTTAGATAAGCAATGCTTCAAAAGTGTTTTCGTTCAGCGGAAAAAGCTTAAAATCGATTCTAAATACCACTTGAATGCTTCATGTGTTTTCCTTCAGCAGGAAAAGCTTCAAATCGATTCCAAATTCCATCTGAAGGATTGAAAACTGTCTTCATTCAGCAGAAAAAAGCTTTAAAATGTCATCCCAAGTCTTCTAAAGTGCTTTCATTCGGCAAAACAAGCTTAAAATTGATTCTAAAAACCACCCGACTGCTTCAAAAGTGTTTTCATTCTGCAGAAAACGCTTAAAATTCATTTCAAATACCATCTGAAGGCATCAAAAGCGTTTTTGCTCAGCAGAAAAAGGTTAAAATCGATTCAAAATGCGATCATAAGGCTTGAAAAATGTTTTCATTCAGCATAAAAAGGTTATAATCGAATCTAAATACAATCCAAAGGCTTCAAAAGTGTTTTCGGTCAGCAGAAAGAGCTTAAAATTGATTCTAAATACCACCCGCCTACTTCAAAAGTGTTTTTATTCAGCAGAAAACACTTAAAATCGATTTAAAAGCCTCAAAAGTGTTTTCGTTCAGCAGAAAATACTTAAAATCGATTCTAAATACCACCTGAATGCTTAAGATGTGTTTTCCTTCAGCAGGAAAAGCTTCAAATCGATTCCAAATTCCATCTGAAGGATTGAAAACTGTCTTCATTCAGCAGAAAAAGCTTTAAAATGTCATCCCAAGTCTTCTAAAGTGCTTTCATTCGGCAAAACAAGCTTAAAATTGATTCTAAAACCACCCGACTGCTTCAAAAGTGTTTTCATTCTGCAGAAAACGCTTAAAATTCATTTCAAATACTATCTGAAGGCATCAAAAGCGTTTTTGCTCAGCAGAAAAAGGTTAAAATCGATTCAAAATGCGATCATAAGGCTTGAAAAATATTTTCATTCAGCATAAAAAGGTTATAATCGAATCTAAATACAATCCAAAGGCTTCAAAAGTGTTTTCGGTCAGCAGAAAGAGCTTAAAATTGATTCTAAATACCACCCGCCTACTTCAAAAGTGTTTTTATTCAGCAGAAAACACTTAAAATCGATTTAAAAGCCTCAAAAGTGTTTTCGTTCAGCAGAAAATACTTAAAATCGATTCTAAATACCACCTGAATGCTTAAGATGTGTTTTCCTTCAGCAGGAAGAGCTTTAAATCGATTCCAAATTCCATCTGAAGGATTGAAAACTGTCTTCATTCAGAAGAAAAAGCTTTAAAATGACATCCCAATTCTTCAAAAGTGTTTTCGGTCAGCAGAAAGAGCTTAAAATTGATTCTAAATACCACCCGACTGCTTCAAAAGTGTTTTCATTCTGCAGAAGACCCTTAAAATTCATTTCAAATACCGTCTGAAGGCATCAAAAGCGTTTTCGTTGAGCAGAAAAAGTTTAAAATCGATTCAAAATGCGATTACAAGGCTTCAAAAATGTTTTCATTCAGCAGGAAACACTTAAAATCGATTCTAAACACCATCTGAAAGATTGAAAAATGCTCTTCATTCAGAAGAAAAAGCTTTAAAAATGTCATCCCAAGTCTTCTAAAGTGCTTTCATTCGGCAAAACAAGCTTAAAATTGATTCTAAAAACCACCCGACTGCTTCAAAAGTGTTTTCATTCAAGCAGAAAACGCTTAAAATTGATTTCAAGTACCATCTGAAGGCTTCAAAAGCGTTTTCGTTGAGCAGAAAAGTTTAAATCGATTCAAAATGCGATTACAAGGCTTCAAAAATCTTTTCCTTCTGTAGAAAACACTTAAAATGAATTTTAAAGCTTCAAAAGTGTTTTCGTTCAGCAGAAAATACCTAAAATCGATTCTAAATACCACCTGAATGCTTAAGATGTGTTATCCTTCAGGAGGAAACACTTAAAATCGATTCTAAACACCATCTGAAAGATTGAAAACTGTCTTCATTCAGAAGAAAAAGCTTTTAAAATGTCATCCCAAGTCTTCTAAAGTGCTTTCATTCGGCAAAACAAGCTTAAAATTGATTCTAAAAACCACCCGACTGCTTCAAAAGTGTTTTCATTCAAGCAGAAAACGCTTAAAATTGATTTCAAGTACCATCTGAAGGCTTCAAAAGCGTTTTCGTTGAGCAGAAAAGTTTAAATCGATTCAAAATGCGATTACAAGGCTTCAAAAATCTTTTCCTTCTGTAGAAAACACTTAAAATGAATTTTAAAGCTTCAAAAGTGTTTTCGTTCAGCGGAAAAAGCTTAAAATCGATTCTAAATACCACTTGAATGCTTCATGTGTTTTCCTTCAGCAGGAAAAGCTTCAAATCGATTCCAAATTCCATCTGAAGGATTGAAAACTGTCTTCATTCAGCAGAAAAAGCTTTAAAATGTCATCCCAAGTCTTCTAAAGTGCTTTCATTCGGCAAAACAAGCTTAAAATTGATTCTAAAAACCACCCGACTGCTTCAAAAGTGTTTTCATTCTGCAGAAAACGCTTAAAATTCATTTCAAATACCATCTGAAGGCATCAAAAGCGTTTTTGCTCAGCAGAAAAAGGTTAAAATCGATTCAAAATGCGATCATAAGGCTTGAAAAATGTTTTCATTCAGCATAAAAAGGTTATAATCGAATCTAAATACAATCCAAAGGCTTCAAAAGTGTTTTCGGTCAGCAGAAAGAGCTTAAAATTGATTCTTAATACCACCCGCCTACTTCAAAAGTGTTTTTATTCAGCAGAAAACACTTAAAATCGACTTAAAAGCCTCAAAAGTGTTTTCGTTCAGCAGAAAATACTTAAAATCGATTCTAAATACCACCTGAATGCTTAAGATGTGTTTTCCTTCAGCAGGAAAAGCTTCAAATCGATTCCAAATTCCATCTGAAGGATTGAAAACTGTCTTCATTCAGCAGAAAAAGCTTTAAAATGTCATCCCAAGTCTTCTAAAGTGCTTTCATTCGGCAAAACAAGCTTAAAATTGATTCTAAAAACCACCCGACTGCTTCAAAAGTGTTTTCATTCTGCAGAAAACGCTTAAAATTCATTTCAAATACCATCTGAAGGCATCAAAAGCGTTTTTGCTCAGCAGAAAAAGGTTAAAATCGATTCAAAATGCGATCATAAGGCTTGAAAAAATTTTCATTCAGCATATAAAAAGGTTATAATCGAATCTAAATACAATCCAAAGGCTTCAAAAGTGTTTTCGGTCAGCAGAAAGAGCTTAAAATTGATTCTAAATACCACCCGCCTACTTCAAAAGTGTTTTTATTCAGCAGAAAACACTTAAAATCGATTTAAAAGCCTCAAAAGTGTTTTCGTTCAGCAGAAAATACTTAAAATCGATTCTAAATACCACCTGAATGCTTAAGATGTGTTTTCCTTCAGCAGGAAGAGCTTTAAATCGATTCCAAATTCCATCTGAAGGATTGAAAACTGTCTTCATTCAGAAGAAAAAGCTTTAAAATGACATCCCAATTCTTCAAAAGTGTTTTTGGTCATCAGAAAGAGCTTAAAATTGATTCTAAATACCACCCGACTGCTTCAAAAGTGTTTTCATTCTGCAGAAAACGCTTAAAATTCATTTCAAATACCATCTGAAGGCATCAAAAGCGTTTTGTTCAGCAGAAAAAGTACAAAATCTTTTCTAAATGCGATCTTAAAGCTTCAAAAGCGTTTTGGTCGAGCAGAAAAAGGTTAAAATCGATTCAGAATGCGATCATAAGGCTTGAAAAATGTTTTCATTCAGCAGAAAGAGCATAAAATTGATTCTAAATACCAACCGACTGCTTCAAAAGTGTTTTAATTCTGCAGAAACATGGCATGAACCCCCCCCCCTGGCCGCAGGGGGGGGGCTACAACCAAAATCTTCCTGAAAAAGGCTGGGGGCTGGATTTTTTTTTAATTTCAGGGGGTACCTATGATCTCTGGGGGTACCTAACTTTTATACAGTAAGGTCTGGGGGCTGGGGAACTATAATTTATATCTTGCTTAAATCTAACTATCATTATTCTTTTCAATTATAAAAACATGAAAATATACATTTTTTTTATTTCTTGACATATACAGAAAAACAATTGTTCATTAATGAAGTTCTCCTTTGCTTGTTCCACTATGTGTATTATTATTTTTCACCTTGTAATTGAGAGCTTGTTGAAAAACTATACTTATGTGTGTTTAAATAAAAAGAAATTCAAATCATTTGTATACAACAGTAACAAATAGGTGAACAATACTTTCATACTCAAGGTGTCCAGAAATAAACTCAAAGACAAATAATGTAATTATTACAGACAGACCATGCTAGAATTTCGTTTTGCCACATGAAAGTTTTCCAAAAGTGTCAATATAATGCTGAAAGTGATGTTTTTATTTTCGTGGAAGAGAAATGAGAAAATGTTTTACTTGAATTGTGTTATTAGTTAGATAAAAGGTTTGATTGAAGCATAGTGTCTCAACAAGAAGTAAAGGGGAAGTAAAATTATCTCTGACTGCAGACTAACTCACAGACTATTTTTTTTGTAGAAGATTGACAAACTAACAAAATAATAATAAAATTCACTTTAACTAAACAAGATGCCAAATAACAAACGAGGAACTGTAACCGGATTTGATGGTATCAATGGAACAGCAACTGCAAAGCGAATTAAGATCTGGGAAAAGAATCAAGTAGCTGGACGTTGGAGAAAGGTTTGCGTGGTTAAAGTTGAATATACTTACATCAAGCAAACATGGCATCATCTGGATAAAGACTTTACTAGAATTCAAATTTGTCCATGGGGCATGAAAGTATTTGTCACAAAGTTGCTTGAAGATGAAAAAGTTTCAAACGTAAAATGTAAAAGAAGGACTTAATCTTGTCCAGAACGAGTTTGATACAAAGGACATAAAGATAACATGCACTGATGATGGTAACAAGGGTTACAAAACCTTTTACCTCTTGTACTGTGACAAATGCAAGAAAGACAAGTTACCTATCTTTCAAGGTATGTAGTTATTTTATATATTTTCAAGATCGCTAGGTAGGTCTAAATTTGACAAAATAGTTAGTTAAAAAACATTTTCAGCCAGATCAAATGAAATACTGAATTCCTATGATAATGTTTGTTTTCTTCTTTTTTTTGAGCAATCTAATGATACATGATACTTTACTACCTCTGATTATACATTATAAATAACTAATCCATGGTGAATTCGAGTGAACTTGAGTTTAAATTCCTTTGTTCAGATAAATATTCAAGCCACTTGCCAGAAGACTTGACAATTCAAGAGTTGCAAGCTAACTGGGACAAGCTGGTAGCCCTTGACCCAGCGGTTGCAAAGGATGTTGATTTATGTGGCACTCTCCTACCAAACGACCAAAAAATAATTGCTGGTCCAAACAGCCGTCGGTTCATATTGAGGCCAATTGATCATACAAACAAATTCCATTCTGAATTTGTGTCATCCAAAGCGAAATCATCTATGAAAAGGCCATCACCATCCAGCAACAGTCCTGTAGTTGTCCCAGCAAAAAAGAATGCCTACATACCAGGCAGTTCTAAAACCTATCACCAATGTACAAAAACGGCCAAAGATACTTCAAGTGATGGAAAAGCAGTTTCCATCACATCAAAGTCTGGCAAATGGGAGATTGATATTGCAACATTGTTAGATCCATATGTCTCTTTGTACAAGGTAATTTATATTTCTTTGTTTTTCACACTTTATTTTCAGGTATCCAAATCTTGGTAAAATTTCTTTAACCTGTCAAATTATTTAATGGTCTGGTAATATTTAAGTCTCACCTTCCTTTTGTAAAAATCATTTTCTGCACTTGTCTAGGTTGCTTCAAATGCAGACGAAATACTTGCGCAAGATCATTGTGTATCAATTGTACTGGCTGGTGCAAAGAAAGCAATGTCAAACAGTGCAACATTGCACCTATACACAACCTCTATGGCATCAATGCGTCGATATCATAAAGTCAAACTGGGTGGTCTTGAGATCAATGGGAAAAAGTTCCGCCCACCAGTTAGGGCACAAATCAACGAAAAGAATATACCCATCATTCAGAAGACCATTGTTAACGCCTATAAACATCTGACAAAACCTACAGCTTTCAACAAAGCTCCGTATCAAGCTCTTGGATCAACTGGAACGTTTGGTAAACACTTTAGTGTTATGAATGATGGGATTCAAAAATTTACCAAGGAGTTCAATGGAGTTTTTGTAAGGACAATCGATCCAGATTTTGATATTATCAATCTTCCTTGGGCACTTAGAGAAATACAGGGAGGATCAATGGATGCAAAGAAGCTTGTAATTCACACTTTTAAAATGATACATGAAATAATAAAATTCAGGTAAGAAGTATTTTTTTACTGAATCACGTTCATTACATAAAACTTTGTTACATTACCAAAGTGCATCTACAGACCCTACAGACCCTGTTTTTAAGTGAATGGTGATTTCCCTTTATGTTTTACCTATTAATGATTTATGAAACATAATTTACCTTAGTATATTTTGATTTTTTACTCTTGTTTTTTAAGGGACAGTTCATTTCGTAACGCCTCGGGTAACTTAATGCATGTCCCAGAATTGCATTAATTTTTCCGCCCCAGTTCCAGTCCCTAAACCATAACAGACTATACATTTTTGGAAGCGTATTTGGATGTAGAGTACCGTATTCGGTGTAACTTAAATTCTTTCTCAGTATAATTAGAGATATCTTGAGAAAACCTGATTATGACGTCATGATTGATGACGTCATAAATACAAAAAGTTGAATATCTCGAGAAATATAAATCAAAACTTTATGAAATTTGGACCAGTGATAAAGTACATTGAAATGTTTCAAAAAGTTTTGAAAGTATTTCCCAAAATTAATGACGTCAGCAGAAATTGCAAGAATTCGAATTTTTGCGATAAAATGCTGACATCAGCAAATTTTTAAATTTTTTAAAAAAGATTCTCCTCCTCTTGATGAGTTCTATCATTGGTCCAAATTTCATAAAACTTTGAGTATTAGTTCTTGAGATATTCAACTTTTTAAAATTATGACGTCATAAATAATGACGTCACAATCACGTTTTCGTAAAAAAACTCAAATTCTGCTGAGAAAGAATTTAAGTTACACCGAAGACGGTATTCTACATCCAAATACGCTTCCAAAAATGTATAGTTTGTTATGGTTTAGGGACTGGAACTGGGGCGGAAAAATTAATGCATTTTTGGGACATGCATTAAGTTACCCGAGGCCGAAGCTGAATTCATCAAGAATTTCAATTCAAAATACCCTGATACCATTCCTCCCTCAAATATTCCACCGATTTTTCGATGTACCAGTTTGGCAAAGTGTGATTTTGAAGCGAAAGAAATCGAATTGGTTTTCAACAGCTGGCCATCAGCACTAGTTGCAGATGGTGCCAGTGTAAATCCAGCAGCTGGAAGGATCATGACCGAACAGTATGGACTAATCTCCCCGACAACCAGATGTTCTGCCATGCTGCTAGTGGATCTCTTAAGAGAATGACAACCTCAAAAACTATGCAAGTAGATGCAATGGTTACTTTTGCTGAAGGGCTGAGACCGGTTCTGAAACATTTCAAACTTAGTGGCAAAAGTTCAAGTACACTAAATGATGCACTCGAAGTTATGGAAATGAAACCTCTCAAGGCAATGGCATGGTGCCCAACACGAATGGCCAACTTACTTACTTCGAGCAAGCGCGCTGTTGAAATTCTCTTCCCAATATGTGATGTCTTGGTATCAGCTAATCTTAAAGAAGAGAGTGTAGCCTACTTCATGTCACCAACCTGCATGATATTGCTTCATCTTATGGCAGATCTAGAGCCCATTTTTGTGGGTAAATATTTGCGTAGGTTGGACACCAATGATGCTACTCTCTTTGAGGTTTTTGGCCAAACAGAGCTGTTTGTCAAGTTGGTTAGTGAACTCAAAACTCCTTCACTTGATGGATTTCTCCAGGGGCTCAGTGAAGACGAAAATGGAAACATCGTTTATGAAAAGAAAGAAAATGAAGATGAAGGTATAAGTCTTACTTTATAGTTTGCTGTTTTTAATTTGTATTTTGTCTCTACTTGATGTTAAAGATTGACATTCATAATCTTCATTGTCTTTGATTTGATATCAGATTTTCTGGTTTCTTGTCTCATTATCTATCTCCTTTTCAAAACACTTTAATTTGGTGATTTAGTTTGCGTAAGTAAATTCAAAATGCATTGCCATTTCTTAATTTATCAGGTGGACATAGTATCATGTTGAAGACGTCGCACCGGCCAAGTCGTCATAACAGAGAAAACAAAGTGGATCTCATCAAACTAGAGGCGCAGTCACATAAGGAAAAGGTTATAAAAAACCTTATCGAAAATTCAGAAGATCAGAATCAAGCTTCCACCATAGTTGAGTTTGCATCTGCATTTGATCTGCAAAAGAAGGCTGACAAAAGTAAGCGAATTGACTACGTTCGCAAGCTCCATCATGTTTATGGGAAGAAAAATGTGCACACCATTACTGATGATGGAACCAAAGGAGATCTTGATACCTACACAATAAGCATTACCTACCCTCCAAAGGTTTCCTGCTCTGAAGAGGAATTAGTCAAAGAGTTCAACTCAATATGGCCTATCATCACAAAGTTATGGTTGACGTTCAAGGACAGCAAACCAGTTCGTAACCGAATCAAGAGGTTCTGGATGGAAGTTATAGGGAATAATGCAGTTGATTATCCAAATCTCTGTGAGCTTATCTTGGTTCTAATGAGCATTTCTCCAGGTACAGGACCAATTGAAAGGAGTTTTTCACTCCTCGCAAAAATATGCTACAAGGATAGAAATGGTATGTGAAGAGTGATACCATCGAAAATCTCTACCTATTGGCAGCCTTAGAGATTGTTGGAGATGATGATGAATTTACCAAACGTGTAAGAGAACACCTACAAGAACAAAAATAAATGTAAATGTGCTTTTGAGTAAACATTCGTTTGATTTCCGATCCGAATAGATGAAACACTTGATAGAAAAAGTGAATGTTTTAGTTTTTATATTTGTTTTCTTCCTTGATTGTCATTTTCAGAGTTTTTTAACAGGTTTATTGTAATATAGAAGATAGAGTATATTTAGTATTTTAGTTTTGATCTTTGAAATTCTTTATCAAGAGTATGAAGAAACTAGTTGATATGTTTTATCATTAGATTATTGTTCTAGTTCTTTTATTTGTTCACATCTAGGGTATTTAAAAATATCACAAATGTAGCGTGATTTATATCTATACTTCTGTTATAAGAACATCTGGTTAACTTCTCATCCTCACTTTTGAACATTCTACAGTTACATTAGAAATATATTTGAAACCTTAATTTCATGAATTTTGGGGGTACCTGAAGATTTACTCAAGTCACAGGGGGTACCAATCACAGGGGTTACCTACTAACATCTGTTGTTTGGGGGTACCTAAAATTCAGGGGGTACCTATTTTCTTAGGGGGTACCTAAACCCCTGGTCCATGCCATGAGAAAACGCTTAACATTCATTTCAAGTACCATCTGAAGGCATCAAAAGCGTTTTGTTCAGCAGAAAAAGTACAAAATCTTTTCTAAATGCGATCTTAAAGCTTCAAAAGCGTTTCGTTCAGCAGAAAAAGTTTAAGATCGATTTAAAATGCGATAATAAGGCTTGAAAAATGTTTTCATTCAGCAAAAAAAACTTAAAATTGATTCTAAATACCATCTGAATGCTTAAGATGTGTTTTCCTTCAGCAGGAATAGCTTTAAATCGATCCCAAATTCCATCTAAAGGATTAAAAACTGTCTTCATTCAGCAGAAAAAGCTTAAAATTGATTCTAAATACCACCCGACTGCTTCAAAAGTGTTTTCATTCTGCAGAAAACGCTTAAAATTCATTTCAAATACCGAAATACCATCTGAAGGCATCAAAAGCGTTTTGTTCAGCAGAAAAAAGCACAAAAGCTATTCTAAATGCGATCTTAAAGCTTCAAGAGCGTTTTTGTTGAGCAGAAAAAGGTTAAAATTGATTCAAAATGCGATCATAAGGCTTGAAAATGTTTTCATTCAGCAGAAAAAGCTGAAAATTGATTCTAAATATCACCCGACTGCTTCAAAAGTGTTTTCATTCAGCAAAAAAACTTAAAATTGATTCTAAACACCATCTGAATCATCTGAAGGCTTGAAAAGTGTTTTCGTTTAGCAGAAAAAGCTTAAAATCGATTCTAAATACCACATGAATGCTTCAAGATGTGTTTTCCTTCAGCAGGAAAAGCTTCAAATCGATTCCAAATTCCATCTGAAGGATTGAAAACTGTCATCATTCAGCAGAAAAAGCTTTAAAATGTCATTCCAAGTCTTCTAAAAGTGCTTTCATTCGGCAAAACAAGCTTAAAATTGATTCTAAATACCATTCGCCTGCTTCAAAAGTGTTTTCATTCAGCAGAAAACCCTTAAGGCTTCAAAAGCGTTTTCTTTTAGCAGTAAAAGCTTAAAATCTATTTTAAAATGTCATCCCGAGTCTTCGAAAGTGGTAGATTTTCATTAAAATCGATAATTCTTAACAATTTTTTTGTGTCCCTACAATGTTTCTGTGTCACTTTTTGCACCAAGCTCATCAAAGCCCGTATAACTTTAAAGAAATCGATTTCGGGATCGAACAAGTGATAAAAAAGGCCAATATTTCAATCTTAACATAAAGATCTCAACAAAAAGATGGGATTCCGGATTTCCTTAAAGTACCGAAAATACCGGAAATGTAGATGTTTTCAAGAAGACGAATTAATACAAAATACGATTGAAATATCTAAAGAGCTAAACGTAATATCATCAAAGCCTAAAGAAAGCCAAAAATTGATCATGAGGTCTAGAATCAACAAAAGGTATGGACTGATACTGTAGACTCAGTATATTATCGTGAAGACGGGATAATCCCGGGATGGCCGGAATATTTCGGAAAGTTCGAAAAACTAAAAAAAACCTTTGGAACTCTAGCTCGTAAAAGTTAATAGAAAGCAATTTTGATATAATATTAAAAAATGTCCCACAATGTTTTGCGCGAGGATCAATGGATGCAAAGAAGCTTGTAATTCACACTTTTAAAATGATACATGAAATAATAAAATTCAGGTAAGAAGTATTTTTTTACTGAATCACGTTCATTACATAAAACTTTGTTACATTACCAAAGTGCATCTACAGACCCTACAGACCCTGTTTTTAAGTGAATGGTGATTTCCCTTTATGTTTTACCTATTAATGATTTATGAAACATAATTTACCTTAGTATATTTTGATTTTTTACTCTTGTTTTTTAAGGGACAGTTCATTTCGTAACGCCTCGGGTAACTTAATGCATGTCCCAGAATTGCATTAATTTTTCCGCCCCAGTTCCAGTCCCTAAACCATAACAGACTATACATTTTTGGAAGCGTATTTGGATGTAGAGTACCGTATTCGGTGTAACTTAAATTCTTTCTCAGTATAATTAGAGATATCTTGAGAAAACCTGATTATGACGTCATGATTGATGACGTCATAAATACAAAAAGTTGAATATCTCGAGAAATATAAATCAAAACTTTATGAAATTTGGACCAGTGATAAAGTACATTGAAATGTTTCAAAAAGTTTTGAAAGTATTTCCCAAAATTAATGACGTCAGCAGAAATTGCAAGAATTCGAATTTTTGCGATAAAATGCTGACATCAGCAAATTTTTAAATTTTTTAAAAAAGATTCTCCTCCTCTTGATGAGTTCTATCATTGGTCCAAATTTCATAAAACTTTGAGTATTAGTTCTTGAGATATTCAACTTTTTAAAATTATGACGTCATAAATAATGACGTCACAATCACGTTTTCGTAAAAAAACTCAAATTCTGCTGAGAAAGAATTTAAGTTACACCGAAGACGGTATTCTACATCCAAATACGCTTCCAAAAATGTATAGTTTGTTATGGTTTAGGGACTGGAACTGGGGCGGAAAAATTAATGCATTTTTGGGACATGCATTAAGTTACCCGAGGCCGAAGCTGAATTCATCAAGAATTTCAATTCAAAATACCCTGATACCATTCCTCCCTCAAATATTCCACCGATTTTTCGATGTACCAGTTTGGCAAAGTGTGATTTTGAAGCGAAAGAAATCGAATTGGTTTTCAACAGCTGGCCATCAGCACTAGTTGCAGATGGTGCCAGTGTAAATCCAGCAGCTGGAAGGATCATGACCGAACAGTATGGACTAATCTCCCCGACAACCAGATGTTCTGGCCATGCTGCTAGTGGATCTCTTAAGAGAATGACAACCTCAAAAACTATGCAAGTAGATGCAATGGTTACTTTTGCTGAAGGGCTGAGACCGGTTCTGAAACATTTCAAACTTAGTGGCAAAAGTTCAAGTACACTAAATGATGCACTCGAAGTTATGGAAATGAAACCTCTCAAGGCAATGGCATGGTGCCCAACACGAATGGCCAACTTACTTACTTCGAGCAAGCGCGCTGTTGAAATTCTCTTCCCAATATGTGATGTCTTGGTATCAGCTAATCTTAAAGAAGAGAGTGTAGCCTACTTCATGTCACCAACCTGCATGATATTGCTTCATCTTATGGCAGATCTAGAGCCCATTTTTGTGGGTAAATATTTGCGTAGGTTGGACACCAATGATGCTACTCTCTTTGAGGTTTTTGGCCAAACAGAGCTGTTTGTCAAGTTGGTTAGTGAACTCAAAACTCCTTCACTTGATGGATTTCTCCAGGGGCTCAGTGAAGACGAAAATGGAAACATCGTTTATGAAAAGAAAGAAAATGAAGATGAAGGTATAAGTCTTACTTTATAGTTTGCTGTTTTTAATTTGTATTTTGTCTCTACTTGATGTTAAAGATTGACATTCATAATCTTCATTGTCTTTGATTTGATATCAGATTTTCTGGTTTCTTGTCTCATTATCTATCTCCTTTTCAAAACACTTTAATTTGGTGATTTAGTTTGCGTAAGTAAATTCAAAATGCATTGCCATTTCTTAATTTATCAGGTGGACATAGTATCATGTTGAAGACGTCGCACCGGCCAAGTCGTCATAACAGAGAAAACAAAGTGGATCTCATCAAACTAGAGGCGCAGTCACATAAGGAAAAGGTTATAAAAAACCTTATCGAAAATTCAGAAGATCAGAATCAAGCTTCCACCATAGTTGAGTTTGCATCTGCATTTGATCTGCAAAAGAAGGCTGACAAAAGTAAGCGAATTGACTACGTTCGCAAGCTCCATCATGTTTATGGGAAGAAAAATGTGCACACCATTACTGATGATGGAACCAAAGGAGATCTTGATACCTACACAATAAGCATTACCTACCCTCCAAAGGTTTCCTGCTCTGAAGAGGAATTAGTCAAAGAGTTCAACTCAATATGGCCTATCATCACAAAGTTATGGTTGACGTTCAAGGACAGCAAACCAGTTCGTAACCGAATCAAGAGGTTCTGGATGGAAGTTATAGGGAATAATGCAGTTGATTATCCAAATCTCTGTGAGCTTATCTTGGTTCTAATGAGCATTTCTCCAGGTACAGGACCAATTGAAAGGAGTTTTTCACTCCTCGCAAAAATATGCTACAAGGATAGAAATGGTATGTGAAGAGTGATACCATCGAAAATCTCTACCTATTGGCAGCCTTAGAGATTGTTGGAGATGATGATGAATTTACCAAACGTGTAAGAGAACACCTACAAGAACAAAAATAAATGTAAATGTGCTTTTGAGTAAACATTCGTTTGATTTCCGATCCGAATAGATGAAACACTTGATAGAAAAAGTGAATGTTTTAGTTTTTATATTTGTTTTCTTCCTTGATTGTCATTTTCAGAGTTTTTTAACAGGTTTATTGTAATATAGAAGATAGAGTATATTTAGTATTTTAGTTTTGATCTTTGAAATTCTTTATCAAGAGTATGAAGAAACTAGTTGATATGTTTTATCATTAGATTATTGTTCTAGTTCTTTTATTTGTTCACATCTAGGGTATTTAAAAATATCACAAATGTAGCGTGATTTATATCTATACTTCTGTTATAAGAACATCTGGTTAACTTCTCATCCTCACTTTTGAACATTCTACAGTTACATTAGAAATATATTTGAAACCTTAATTTCATGAATTTTGGGGGTACCTGAAGATTTACTCAAGTCACAGGGGGTACCAATCACAGGGGTTACCTACTAACATCTGTTGTTTGGGGGTACCTAAAATTCAGGGGGTACCTATTTTCTTAGGGGGTACCTAAACCCCTGGTCCATGCCATGAGAAAACGCTTAACATTCATTTCAAGTACCATCTGAAGGCATCAAAAGCGTTTTGTTCAGCAGAAAAAGTACAAAATCTTTTCTAAATGCGATCTTAAAGCTTCAAAAGCGTTTCGTTCAGCAGAAAAAGTTTAAGATCGATTTAAAATGCGATAATAAGGCTTGAAAAATGTTTTCATTCAGCAAAAAAAACTTAAAATTGATTCTAAATACCATCTGAATGCTTAAGATGTGTTTTCCTTCAGCAGGAATAGCTTTAAATCGATCCCAAATTCCATCTAAAGGATTAAAAACTGTCTTCATTCAGCAGAAAAAGCTTAAAATTGATTCTAAATACCACCCGACTGCTTCAAAAGTGTTTTCATTCTGCAGAAAACGCTTAAAATTCATTTCAAATACCGAAATACCATCTGAAGGCATCAAAAGCGTTTTGTTCAGCAGAAAAAGCACAAAAGCTATTCTAAATGCGATCTTAAAGCTTCAAGAGCGTTTTTGTTGAGCAGAAAAAGGTTAAAATTGATTCAAAATGCGATCATAAGGCTTGAAAATGTTTTCATTCAGCAGAAAAAGCTGAAAATTGATTCTAAATATCACCCGACTGCTTCAAAAGTGTTTTCATTCAGCAAAAAAACTTAAAATTGATTCTAAACACCATCTGAATCATCTGAAGGCTTGAAAAGTGTTTTCGTTTAGCAGAAAAAGCTTAAAATCGATTCTAAATACCACATGAATGCTTCAAGATGTGTTTTCCTTCAGCAGGAAAAGCTTCAAATCGATTCCAAATTCCATCTGAAGGATTGAAAACTGTCATCATTCAGCAGAAAAAGCTTTAAAATGTCATTCCAAGTCTTCTAAAAGTGCTTTCATTCGGCAAAACAAGCTTAAAATTGATTCTAAATACCATTCGCCTGCTTCAAAAGTGTTTTCATTCAGCAGAAAACCCTTAAGGCTTCAAAAGCGTTTTCTTTTAGCAGTAAAAGCTTAAAATCTATTTTAAAATGTCATCCCGAGTCTTCGAAAGTGGTAGATTTTCATTAAAATCGATAATTCTTAACAATTTTTTTGTGTCCCTACAATGTTTCTGTGTCACTTTTTGCACCAAGCTCATCAAAGCCCGTATAACTTTAAAGAAATCGATTTCGGGATCGAACAAGTGATAAAAAAGGCCAAATACTTCAATCTTAACATAAAGATCTCAACAAAAAGATGGGATTCCGGATTTCCTTAAAGTACCGAAAATACCGGAAATGTAGATGTTTTCAAGAAGACGAATTAATACAAAATACGATTGAAATATCTAAAGAGCTAAACGTAATATCATCAAAGCCTAAAGAAAGCCAAAAATTGATCATGAGGTCTAGAATCAACAAAAGGTATGGACTGATACTGTAGACTCAGTATATTATCGTGAAGACGGGATAATCCCGGGATGGCCGGAATATTTCGGAAAGTTCGAAAAACTAAAAAAAACCTTTGGAACTCTAGCTCGTAAAAGTTAATAGAAAGCAATTTTGATATAATATTAAAAAATGTCCCACAATGTTTTGACTTTTTGAGCCGAGAATGGTTTTATATTTTCATTAAATTGAGAATTCTCAACAATTTTCTTGTGTCCCCACAATATTTGTGTGTAACATTTTGCACCAAGCACATCAAAGCCCGTAGAACTTAAAGAAATCGATGTTGGGATCGAACAAGTGATGAAAAAAGCCAAATATTTCAATCTTAACATAAGATCTTAACCAAAATATGGGATTTCCACAAAGTGCCGAAAATACCGTAAACGTATTTTTTTTCAAAAGGACGATTTAAGACAAAATACGATTAAAGTATCTAAACAGCTAAACAATATCATCAAAGCCTAAAGAAAGCTAAAAACTGACCATGATGCCTAGAATCAACAAAAGGTATGGAATGATACTGGTAGACTCAGTATATTATTGAGAGGACCGGATATTCCTGGAATGGCCGGAACATTTCGGAAAGTTCAAAAAAACTAAAAAAACCTTTGAAATTCTAGCTTAGAAAACTTACTAGGAAGCAATTTTGATATGATAATCGAAAAAGTCCAACAATGTTTGTGTGTGACTTTTTGAACCAAGAATGGTTTATTTTCATTAAAATTGAGAATTCTCAACAATTCTCTTGTGTCCCCGCAATATTTGTGTGTCACCTTTTGCACCAAGCTCATCAAAGCCTGTAGAACTTAAAGAAATCGACTTTGGTATCGAACAAGTGATGCCAAAAGGCTGACAATGTACATTTTTATCTATTTTATCTACCGTTTTTTCAGTGACTGTGACCCTGGGAAATATATTGTTTCTACTCAATAAAAAAAGAAAATTATAAACAGCTGTTATCAAGTTAGCATTCCGACCCCGAGGACTTATGACACACCTTTTAATATGAACCTGCATTCCGAGGACTTATGATACACACCTTTGACACAAACCTGCATTCTGAGGACTCGTGACACACTTTTGACTTTAACCTGCATTCAGAGGACCTATGACACACCTTTGACATAAACCTGCATTCCGAGGACTTGATAACACATCGCTTGTTCAAGCCAACAATGTGAGGACGTCCTCGCAAAGAAGGACTGAACAAGCGAAATCATTAATTTTGATATATTATTTACTGAGGATTGATTAGAATTATAGATCAACTATTTTGAGTTATATATGATTAAAAAGGAGTCCTCTACCTAAAATTTAGCAAAAATAAGAATTGACACAATTTGTGTCCAAACCAGCATACTAAGGACCCAACCTAAAAGTTAAAGTATCAACAAAAATTGTCTTATTTACCCCTAAAATGAAGTTTAAATTCATTTTTAAAAAAGTTACAAAGTGAGGACCTGATCTCAGGTCCTTGGTATGTAGGATTCGCTAACACCCACAGACACACATTCTCAGATTCTAGCTCAACTGAAGTTGAGAATTTCTAAAACTATTTTGGATGATACAAATATGGGCTAATAATATTTGCTGTGATTTTTCTTACGTTACATTATATCTATACTGCATATCTTGTGTAAACCTTGCGTATCGCCATGCCATATTTATTTTATATTTTATACCGCTTTGAACTTTGTTCTGTTTTGTTCTGTGATATGTCAGAAATGTTAAACTGCTGACCTAGAAACTATGCTTCATATTTCATATTATCATATTTTTGTGTTGGATATATTAGACGATTTTTATTTTGAAGATTTATACTCATTTATGTTTTAGATTTTCGTGATTTTTCATTTAGTGACTTTTATTTTTGCCGTCCTTTATACTTAATACGGTTTGAACTATTGATAAAATCAAGATATAAGAAATCTGAATACAGATTTAACCCTTACCTCTATTCTGACCACGGTATGGTCAGTATAGTGACCATCGTCAGCGAAAGGGTTAATAAGATTCAACTAACATTTATGTCAATTCATGATTTTTTTAAACTCAACCACTTTCACCTGGAAACTTTTGCACGTAATTTTTTATTGTAGCACAGGAAATTCTGGACAACAGGTTTTAAAGATAGTACGTTTAAACCCCTTTGAGATTTTGCACTTATTTCAAAAAGAAAATCACAACCTTTTAGCGCATGCCAAAAATGCAAGAAATATGTAATAAAGATATCAAACAATGGTGGATTTATAGATGATAAGTAAAACCCTTTTTGAAAATGGTTGAAAATTTTCAAAAATTTAATGAATTTTATTACTGATATCATTTTTGTCGTTTTAGAGAAAATAACAATTATAATTCACAAAATAAAATGAGTTCCTTGTGCCCTGTATGTGGCAAGAATGTGTCCAAAAAGGCTCAGATAGCTCATTTGAAAAAACACAAATCAAGAAATCATGGTTACTTTGAATGCTCCAGTTGTGGAAAGAAGTTTAACAAGAAATGTGAGATGGATTTGCATATCAAAGTTGAACACGAAGACTTCAAATGGACCTGTAGCTTTTGCTCAAAAGCTTATAAAAGCTCAAATGGATTGAAATATCACCTCAAGAGCGTTCACAAGCAGGGTGTTTTATTCAAATGTGCTAAATGTAAAAAAGATTTTCCGACAAAACAAAAACTTATTTTACATGAACGCAAGGAACATTATATGGGAATGTTATTATGCAAGTTTTGTGGCGGTGCTTATGTCTACCCTTGGAAATTTGAAAAACATACGTCTACTTGTCAAGCTAAACCCGGAACGGACAAAGATTTGAGAATTTGGAAGTGCAGCAGATGTAAAAAACGCTACGAACGTCGCTATTCGACGAAGCGCCATGAAAAAGAGTGTGTCAAAAAAAAAGAGACTCTTTATATTAGTGCAAAATGATTTATTTTTATTGGTAGTTTATAAATGGTTCCTTTCTACATATTTCCTAAAGTATACCTTACTACAATCAATGGCCCCAATATGTAGGTTTTGATTCAAATGAGAATTCTGACCTGTAGATTTGTCGAAATGAGATAATTTTTGGTTATTTTGGTAGGTTAGTATTTCTTCTTTAAGAAAAACATCTTTTTTGTGGTTTAAAACATATTTGAAGTAGCTAACTTACTTCTAAATGACAAAATTTTGCATCAAAATCAGCCAAAAATTGCATAGAACTCTCCTTAAATATTGAAATTAAAGATGGGGTATAGGAAGCTTTACATACCTAATACCTATTCGAAAATCCAAGTGTTCTATATCTTGAGACGTTGAATGAAAGATATAGCATTTTTAAGTCAACCAACATTTTGGGGATCCATGAATTAGCATTAACTGAAAATTTTAAAGATGGATAATCCATAAAACCTGTGAAAATCTTTTGCTACCAACTTGACTTGATAGTTTTCAACAGAAAGTTTTTTTAGATTTTAAAATTCCAGAAGAGTTTTTAAGTTGCGATTTTTATATCATTGTGATCCACGTAAATTTGCGAATCTAAAAATGTAAAATTTGATAAAATTGCGTTAACCCTTTCGCTACCGATGGTCACTATTCTGACCACAAGGGTTAATATTTAGAAAAAGTTAAATTAGCACATCAAGTCAAAAAGTTATTAGAAAATGTTCCTATAAAAAGTGTTCACTTTATAAAAGCTCTCTCACCCCCTGATAAAAGGTTTTAATTGATGATTAAGAAGCCACTGGAGGGTATCGGACCAAAATATGTATAGTTAATACTCGCTACTTTGATGAAAATTTCGGACAAATTTTATATTTTCAGAAAGCTAGATAAAAGATCTTTCGAATGCTGTAAAGACTAATACAAATGATTAAAATTTTAAAAAGTTGTAGCACTTTGAAGTTGTCTCCCCTCTTTTTTAAGACATACTGTATTAGGGGCATACATATTAATCTACTGTATGGGATGATAAAACAGAACGATTATAATTGATAGAGAGGAAATAATAATGATAATAATTAATATTTTTCAATTATATTAGATTTCTTGGTGTGGTTTTTAGAAAAAAAAAAGATTATAAATTTTGGTCATTTTCCATCCTTTTTATCAGATTCTCGAAGTCATTAAGTTGAGGTAATCTTCTGAGATGAATGTGCCACAGGTTTTTGAGAGCGAAACAACTTTTTGGGATTAAAGCAACTTTTTGAGACTGAAACAACTTTTTGAGATTGAAGCAACTTTTTGAGAGCGAAACACTTTTTGAGATTGAAACAACTTTTTGAGATTGAAACAACTTTTTGAGATTGAAGCAACTTTTTGAGATTAAAGCAACTTTTTGAGATTGAAACAACTTTTTGAGATTGAAACAACTTTTTGAGACTGAAACAACTTTTTGAGATTAAAGCAAATTTTTGAGAGTGAAGCCACAACTTTTGAGATTGAAGCAACTTTTTGCAACACAAAATCAACCCGATATTTTCATGAAATACATGTATTCTCATTAAGGGCCGATGTTCATGTATTTCATGTAAACTCGGAAGCTAGATTTTCATGAAATACATGAAGTCAATGCACTATAGGCTATACCATCAAAATTCAAAACGAGGCAGATCTAAAAGAGTAGTTCTGTCTGCATCTGATGGCTTTGGTAGAATGGATGGATGGATGGGGACATACCAAGCACAAAGTTGAATTAAATTGGCAAATCCAGAGCAGAAGGCTATTCTCTAGGGTATGTGAAAAGTTGGTTTTGTTAGGTACACCTGTGCTGTGGCTGGTGAGATGGGCAAAAACTATTGCTAACCACTCCCAACCCAACAGCCAAGAAGCAAGAAATAGACAAATTCTGGCAAATTGTTTGGATGGATATTGGCTCTACTTCTTTGCTATTATATTGACAGTGTTGCTATATTTTGCCCATTATTCCAAGATATCTGTGGCATTAAAGGTATATTCATTCCATGGCTGCATGGATGTTAAACCTTGCCTTTTATAAGTGAATTAAATTTGGCGCTGATATAAAAATGTGACAGATATTAAAATTTAAAGGAAGGATTATTATTCAACCGATTCTAGGATAGGGAAATCAGTGTTGTGATTAGATTACATTCTTTATGATACTGTCTATATAGACCTTTTTTCACAGAGGCCACCCTGTTGAATAATCATGTTGTCCATCCAGCAGAAAAACAATGATGATGATAAAACCATGCATAATTATTACAATATGCATGATACATACAGTAACTATGCATGGCTCTATCATTGTTTTTATGGCTGGACTACATAATTATTCAACAGGACATCCTCTTTGAAAAAAGGTCTATTAATGAGGACCCTGCCGACGCACCGGTGCCGGTCTGTCCGATGTATTTGTCCGATGGCAAAAAATATCCTTTCGTTCGCTACACCTAACGCAATAAGTCTAGCGTCAGTCCGATGTTTTTTCTTCTGAATATTGATTATAGCTTTTTGGCAAAACTTTGTTATCAAATTATCATTGATGACGCTTGTTACAAATGTTATCATTTTTAAAAATACCAACAATGGGACCCCTGTAACTATTTTCACATGTGGGTATTTTTGCTCAAATTTCCTGTGGCAACTCCACTGAACCAGTTAATGACCAGTCTGTAAAATACGAACCATGTGAACGACTAATAAAATGTCAAGATGTCAATTTTTAATGTGATAAAAAAGTGTGACTTGTAAAAATAATTATCTCTATTATTCTGAATACGTTGCTTGTGTTTAAAACGTTAACAATTTTGTAATAAAAAGTTATGTTTTGTATAAGAAGCAATTAATGTTTTGGTTCAATTGGTTCAGTGTATCAAATCTCTCAGTTTAAATGACACTTTGGTATCTTCATTGCATCACAGTGAAAGGTTTGTTTTTATTTTAGTTTGTATCTCTGAAAGACCCCATCGGATTTAGGCAGGGCTATCGGATTTAGGACCACTCACGGTACCTTACATAACGATCGATGATTAAACCTACGCAAATGCTGAAACATCATGAAATTATATCTTACATAACAATTGACGGTCAAACCGCAACAAACATACAAATGAGATTCATACGGCCCAAGGCCAATATCTGTTACTTAATTTAAAACTAACGACATTCCGTTGGCAGCTATAAAAGCTGCAACTTAAACGATGAAAGATGGAGATTGAAAGAGACACGAATAGAGTATAACCTATTTTATAAGATATTTCTAGAAACTAAATGCTGTCAAATTATTATAAGTTGAAATTAAGAATATAAGTTAATCGATGGTACGAAACCATAAACAGTCTTAAATTACTGATCTCTCCGCTGAGCCGTCTCCCCCTCTTTTAGCCCATTCTACAATACTGTCAACAGCTCTAACTTGGGATGAGTGGTCATATCATGGGATGGTTTACTTTCTGGTCTGTATTTTCACTTACTGTTATCTCTCTTGACAACAAGTTTGTTTTCTATGAGATTTGTGACAATGCTAATTAAATGACTTTGGAGGTTCGATAAAATGATGACCAAACTGCTGTCCCATGTTTTGTCGGACTGTCCCAAGTTAGAGCTATTGGCGGTAAGAAACATAAAAATATATTTGTTGTCAAGGAGAGATTGACAATACTGTAGCAAGAAAAAGCTGACCAGCAGAATGTTATATGAAGTTGTCCCATGTTGCCATGTTAGCTTATTAAAGCGGTTGACAGTATAGATAGAGTCACTTTATACTGATACAATAAATTTAACAAAAGAATGTTCTCACTTCACACCCCATCCCATACCATATGTGAGAAGATACTGAAGTCAGGTAACTTGCATCAGTGGAGGGAAACTTGCATAACCATCAAATGACTGACCAATCAATGCAGCAAAATTTCAAAAATGAAATATGCAGCTCCGCTCACAGCTCTATTCTACCATTTTTGTTTTGATTTAACTTTGTATTTTAATGACCAGCTAGGTCAATCATTTGAGGGCTATGCATGGTAGCCTCCACTGATGCAAGTTACCCGATCTCACGGTAGTTGTTTCTTTGTTTCAAAAAAGCAAGCTGAGTTAAGCAAATAACAGAAGACATAAAAATATTATCTTTCAGAAAGAAACTTTTCTTTTAGCAAAACTACAGAAAATTTCAATCATTTCCGGGATGCCATTAATAATTGGGCCCATTTGGGAGACGTCTTCTGAAGGCAAGAGTGACATTCAATCAACGTCCATGCAACATATTAAACGTCATCCCTAAAGTGAAAGAGGGGAAAAATTGGGGCAAAAGAGGGGAAGCTAAAAAATGGATCCATTGAAAGAAAAATGAAAAAATAGCAACTTTTGACTGAAGGGTTTTTAAATTTTCTACTTTGAAAATCTTTCACTTTGAAAATCTTTCACTTTGAAAATCAGGAGACATTTCCCTACTGATTAAAACAAAATTTTCAGACAAAAATTACTACAAAGCTGAAGGAAGATTGCTTGAAAATAATATCTTGCATACAACTGATGAGCATGTTGCTGATATTTTTAACTTGTATTTCAATAGGATTAATGAAACTGAAAAGATTCCCCTTGAGACTCAGACAAGGTTTTTGATTTTGCCAAGGTGAACGAGACGTACTCAAAGTTATTTTGAACTTAATGTTTATTAATAAGATGCTGCAAATATCTGTGCCCCATTTCACACTTTTCCTGACCGACTTAATAAGCTTGCAAACATCATCCCCAGCTTCAAAAAAGGCCTTAAACTGATTAATCACTAATTGTATTATAGACCAACAAGCTTACTCCCTGTTGTATCTAAAATATTTGACTGCTTGATTGTAAATTAACTCAACGTTCATTTTGAACCTCAATTCTCAAATCCACTTTGTAGTTTCAGAAAAGACCGTTTATAGTACTCAACATCCCATCTTATGATTAGAAATTGACAAAGTGCCATTGCAAATAATCTTAAAGTGGGAGCTGTTTTAATTGACCAAATTATTCTATTGGACCCTTTGTAAAATCTGCAACCCCCCCCCCTTTGGGAAAATTTTTAGGAAAAAAAACCAGCAGAAAGGGGGAAGGAAACTGTTGACTTGTCAAAAGCCTTTGATTGCAGTTAAAATTTAAATCTTCTTTGAATTACATATAGTTATTGGTTGGTTTAAGCATAACTCAATTGTTGCTAACCCCTCAAAATTTCAATTAATCTATTCTGGAAATTTATACGTAAATCTTTCTCTTCCAAACAATGTTTGTTTATTTTCCAAGAAAACTTGCCTCAAGATGGTGATACCAACAAACCTTTGAATGGCTTTTGTATTAGCGTGCCCTGAAGTTTTGGATTTTTGGGCCTAAAGCAATCAGGTGGAAACTAAAAAAATTTGACTTACAGCTGATGAAAATAGGTTAAGATGGGACTTTAGGTGATGCTTACAGGGATTTTCCAACTGCTGTTCTACGGTGTTATTTTACTTCTGGTGCAGCTAAAAATATGAAATAGAAAACTAATGCTAACAACTTATACACTCTTTCACCTCTCAAAAAGGTGTGTACATTCTTATGTCATATCTGGTTATATTAAAAGGTTATTTAGTAGGGGTTTATCTGGGGCCTATCCATTACAAGTAGGTTGACCCAGAAGATATCTTTTGCTTTGGTTATTCAAACTCCCAAGGCAGGAAGCAATTCAACCAATGCTTTTTGTATGTGTAATATTTAGTCATTGAATTGTCTGGTTTATTGTGATTGCACATCCATTTTAAAATTGGAAAGTCAGCTTTATATGTGAATTTTTTAAGTGGTGGGACCTATGAATTATTGATTTTGGTGTTTTTCACTTTAGATAATAGGGTAGCTAGCGCTTTGGGGAGAGTTTTTTACCATTAATATTTCTTTTTACTGCTTTTTAAGCGATTTGATCTGAACTTTGTTTTCTAATAATTTTTATGATGCTGACGAGCATGCTGATGGAGTTTCAAAAGTGGACCCTGTCAGATTATGTATTTTTGATAAAATTGGGACCCTGTCAGAAAGAAAAATTTTCCCATTTTCACTTTCACGCTGAAAATTGGCAAAAAGTGGCTGACAGGAGACGAAGAATTGAAAATTTTTCTCCTTTCAACCCTGAAAATTGTCTAAAATAACCAAAAGTCCACCTTGTCAGAACACATCTTGAAAATAAGCAATTTTGGGACCCTGTCAGACATATTGAGAGCTTAAAAAAGGGGACTCTGACCAGTGGCACATCCCCTTACCCAATTTTGCATGAGTGTCCCCCCCCCATGATCAATAAATCATGTAGTTTGGTTTTCTTATTAGAAATCCATTAAAATGTTACTTTATCATTTATAGCACAATATATAAAAAGCTGGAAAATGGAAAAGGAAAACCAACCACTAAATGAAAATGATTCTACAGGTAAGGCTTGAGCTCAGTGAGTTTAATTTGTCAATCCTTTTACTTTACAAAAACTTTTGCTTTCAGAAATTTTAACGAATCAGATCATTTGCGAAGTTGAGTGTTTTATTAATGGAATCTAAATTTGTTCAGGAAGTTGATACTCGCTAAATTGGATTCCCCATGCAAAAATGAAAATAGCTAAGGTAAAAGCATCTAATGTGCAATTCGATTTCGTGAATGTAGGGAATGTATTCGCGTAAATCGCGAAATTTTCTGGACTCAAAATTCTGTGACATTTAAACCAGAGATTTGAAAAGGGATGTAAGAAAGAAGTTTATTCTCAACTTCAAGAGCTCAAGAGCTAGAATCTCACAATGTCTGTTTGTCTCAAACAACGACAGCTACAGAAGGTACAATGTTTTGAATAGAAAGCTATTACTCCCATAAGAGAAGTGACAAAAGAAACACTTCATCTTTAATTTTGAGTACCTTCTGTCGCTTCTGTAAACGCCATTGAGAAAAACATTCAAAAATTGTCGAATTTTCCTAAAATTTGGTACACTTGTACTTTGGGTGAATGTCTATGGGAATTCATATTTCAGGTTTTTTAATTTTTGGTTTTTAGGGTCTGGGACGAGTTTTTCCTCAAAACGAGGCTAAAAATTTTGAACTGAACTGACTATTCAACTCACTTAAATCGGAGTAAAAAATTTTATTATCATAAAAAGACATTGGGCTATTCCATTGCCCCCTAAAACTAAACAATGTAATATTGTATTATTGAGGAAGAAAAAATCTGTCTGAGAGGAAAAAGAAGAACTTTTACCTTTTTTCGGCGCACTCTAGAATACTTTGGCAAGAAGATTTTATGAATGCTTAAGAAGTCGTTGTTATAATTATTTCTCAATCAAAGGTTTCAAAAAAGCATAGTGTTTCATAGCCTCTTGAACAAAATGAGTTGAAAAGGCGATTCGTATCTCCATTTTTCAAATTTCTGAAAGTATCCACTTCTTTTGTCTACGCACATTTTTATTTCAGTGATTCTCAATAAATTTTATTTGAGACATTAACGATGAAAGTTCACCTCCTTTAATTCATTTCAATGTTTTAAATTGACGGATTGACGCTACTCGAAACATGACTGACTACATGACTATTTGTATGACTGTAGACTGACAGTTACACGGTTACACTAAAACACTATTTGAAACATGACAACATCTGGAAATCAGTAAGTTTTATTCCGTTATAGTTCAGGAGTAAAAGCTGTCTTCAATCTGTATTGTGTTTGGAATATTCAACATCGAGACAGAATGCTCGCAAAAATTGATTGTACGAGAAGAAAAATATAGAAGACAAGAAATTTTTCTTCGCACTCTTTCACCTTTTTGATACGCTGTATCAGGGGAAGAAAGATACATTTACTGATAACTTTGGAGAAAAAAATCCCTCTAGTCCATTTTTTCATCTAAGGAGTATCAAAGAAATCTTTTTACTGTATGATTCCCTGTGATTGGTATTCCTTTCTTCTTTTTGTTTCATTAGCTCCTCCTGCAAAAGTAAAGAAATTGATGCCGGTCGACTTATACATTAAACCGAGACTGAAAGTATGTTTATTAAATATTCGTTTAATTCATTGAGCAGACATTTTAACTTCCTTATTCAACTTGTTTTCGTATTACCTTGTAAGTATTTTTAATGTTTCTTTTTATTTAAAAAATAGTACTATTATTCTTCTTTTACTTTAGAAGTGCAAAGAATGCGGCGTTTCTGCTAAATCAAATAATTCAAAGGTTTGTACCAATGGCCACCCGTTCACGAGAAAGAAAAAGCCGCCAATCGAGTGCGTGCCAGCGGGCATGACCCAGGTCACCGATGTCAGGCATAATTGGGAGACAAATGTAATTTTTTTTTCAAAATTAAAATTTCCATACAAGGGATTGTTTAAAGGCATTATCGGTTATGATCCTTGCGAAGTTAAATTAAATTATGACTGACTGCACATGTACGCTGTATAGTTTTGCAGCATTTTTATTTTTATAAGAATATTTAAATTGCATAATGGTGGAAGAATCATTTTGGTCAATAGAACTGATTGATAATTCTTGAATAATGAATCCACTTTTTATTTTTGTTTCTTCTGTTTCTTCGCTTAAAAAGCCATAAAATTGCACAGATTGGTTGTACCCTTAATTATTAACCTTGACGTTATTCATTGCTTTTTGTTTCAGTCACACACATTGCATCAACATCATAGTCTGCATTCGGTAACTCTCTTTGGAAAGAAAACTAAAAACGGTTACCAGTTCAGTCACTTTTCGACACCAGGGTTTGGCAATAGCATCCTCAACAACCAGTTCGGGGATGCTATCAAGAACGTTTTCGAGGAGCAATTCATGGACGGTAAGTATTCTTTGCTTCATAACCTATATTGCTAATTGATTGCTTGTGTTAATAATATTATTTTGTTAACCGGTTACTTTTTCGAAGCGGGCTACACGACTTTTTGCGCAATGCAATTGGTTCTTTTCGCATGACGACGGGCCTACATTGTCCCGAGTTGCCCGTCGTTAGGAAAATTCATTGTGACGTCACTTTTTCAAAGGAATGAACAATGTGTTGACATCATTTCTCTAATTTTTTCGGTCTGTACTGAAAATATTGCCCTCGGTCAACGCAACAACCTCGCAAGCTCGGTCGTCACTTGACCTCGGGCAATATTTCTCAGTACAGCCCTCACTAACCGGTCATTTTTGTATTAATAATAGTTTTCACACGGGTGTGATTTACTGATTTTTCCTTTGATAAGTACTAGTAATAACATGGTTTTGAGGGTGATTTGGGATTAATAACCCCGAGGTTCATTGAAAACATTTCAAAATAGCCCGAACGTAGTGTTTTCAATGTTTCCTAACTTAGTTTTTGGTGCACATAGCCGTTTTAACAGTAGACCTTCTATACCAAACTTTATGGTGATAGAAATATATTAATCAAAACGATTTTCAAAATTATACGCATTTCTGACGTTTTTGTAACGTCATTGGTTAAAAAATGTTGAAAAATGAAGCAATTTCATTGGGCAAATCTGACGTAACGGTTGAAAAAAGTTGAACTTCTTTCAACTTTTTATTTTTTCGCTCGAAAGTCTTTTAATGACGTAATCTTTTCTGTAGGCAAAAACAGTTGTAAAAAAAGTTTTCGCTCATTACGCGCGAGAGTGGAGGCCTTTATTCTCTGATCTTTCCTTTTGCTCTTTTAGCCTATCCTTTACAGAAAAAGACGCAACCATCAACGACAACCGAACCAGACGCTCTGGCATCTACGACAACCGAACCAGACGCTCTGGCATCTACGACAACCGAACCAGACGCTCTGGCATCTACGATAACCGAACCAGACGCTCTGGCATCTACGACATCTACGACAGAAAAAGATTTTTATAGCGTGGAAGAAGTTTTAACTATGACTGACAATTCATGATATTCATGATGTAGCCTTTTTCACTTCCGTAATATTATTCAAAACATTTGGTAGCCATTATTAGCGGCAAGAAAATTTCCGCGTACAGTATATTGCTGTAGTTTATGTAGCCCTTGAAGGTTTCTTTTTATTGAACTCCCGGTTTCAATATAAAATGCCTTAGAGCGTCTGATATTCTGCCACTAATAATGGTGACTAAATGTTTTCGAAGTTTTTCTTCTCTCTATTGTTTAATGCATAAAGATTACATCATGAACATCATGAATTGAATATATTCTTCAGACAATAATGCAGTGCGTGAATTTTTTGTGAATTCGCGGTCAAAAGATGCAACCTTCTATCAAAAGCGGAAATTTCACCACCTTTTTTAATCAATAAAATGTCATGTTTGCGTGCGCGAAAATAAAACTTAATTTTGCGGATGAAACCCCGCGAACATTTATCCCAATATCTAAATACTTTGGGACAGGCTAGAGACCTCAAAAATGGTCTGATTTGGCTGAAACTTACCGCACGTCATTTTAGGGCTGAACTGAAATTCACTCAGCTTATGAATTTTGCACTCAGCTTATGAATTTTGCAATTGGGCCTACGTTCGACAGTTTTCAAAAGGAGCACACATAGGCTTGATTGTAATCGTATAGCCTGAAGGTGAATGTTCTATACGGGACGCATTAAACAGTGTATCTAGAAATTTTCTGTCCTTAAGTTTGCTTTTGGAATAATCTTTCATCATGAGCCTGTCTTTCTCGTCTCTTTCGTCGACTTCTACTGTTTTAGAGATGCCCTTCGTGTTAAATATGAATAGTTAAGGCAATAATAACATTGGAATTTTTAGCAGTAACTAGGGTTCTGTATATTTCATATATTTTTGAAGGATATTTACGGAATATATTTTTTTTATATTTTTACCATTATCATTCTTATGTTATTTGTGTAGTATCTATTTTGATCCTTAAGAAATATAAAATGACAAAGAATGTTCTCATTTTTGTCCTATATATCTGTACTTTTCTAATACGGATAGCTCTAGGCAGGCATATAGGCATACTTAGTGTCCTTTTCCAGTATGCCCTCTGTGCACTTTATTTTTCAGATAGCTTATAGCAAAGTATATTTTTAGGGTTCTAGTGTACCGAATGTTAAAAAAAATTTCGGTAAACCACGGTGGCTCCTCTAACTCTATTATATCTGTTAATGTTTGTATAATGTCTGACAAAAATGGCCACTGAATTTTTCAAATGGTTTCTCGTTTATTACATCAACTGAAAAAAAAATTGTATACATTATTTTCAGTAATTTTTCCGGGGAAAATAAGCCCAATCTTGCACAAAAACTCAGGGAAAATTATTGTTTGTTTATCCTGTCTTACCCTTAGTTTGACAATATACGACTCTGGGTAATGACTCGAGTCAGTCCGTACTCTTTGACGTTCTCTGAAAAAAAGGTTTAAACAACATAAATATGTAACGTACCAATTCCAGATATCTTTTGATAGCATTGATTGTTTTCAAAAAGTAAATTTAAATACATTTTGGAAAGCAAGGAGAATTTGCTAACTTTTAACAAAAAAAATTTACAGTTGACTCTCTCTAATTCGAGCTACAAGGTGAATCTAATTTGTTCGAATAATAGAAAGCGTTTTACTAAGGTTTTTCCTTGAAGGGAAATGATAATTAGCTCGAATTATGTAAAGATTCAAAAAATAGAAGTTCAAATTAGTGAAAGTCTACTCAAAAAAAATATTTCCAAATTGCGGTTTTATTTTCCCCAATTCTGTCGAATAGCCGTCTGATATGTAGAGAACGACTCTAAAGGCTCCCATTTGGCTCAAATCATTCCTCAAAACAAAAATTTCAAATTGCGGATTCATTTTCCCCAATTCAGTCAAATAGCCGTCTGATATGTAGAGAACGACTCTAAAAGCTCCCATTTGGCTCAAATCATTCCTCAAAACAAAAATTTCAAATTGCGGATTCATTTTCCCCAATTCAGTCAAATAGCCGTCTGATATGTAGAGAACGACTCTAAAAGCTCCCATTTGGCTCAAATCATTCCTCAAAACAAAAATTTCAAATTGCGGATTCATTTTCCCCAATTCTGTCAAATAGCCGTCTGATATGTAGAGAACGACTCTAAAAGCTCCCATTTGGCTCAAATCATTCCTCAAAACAAAAAATTCAAAATGCGGCTCCATTCACTCGAATTTGCTCAAATAGCTGTTTGTTACATTGAATACACCACTAGAGACTCTCATTTGGCTCAAATCAGTCCTCAAAACAAAAAATTTTAAAATGCGGCTCCATTCACTCGAATTTGCTCCAATAGCTGTTTGTTACATTGAATACACCACTAGAGACTCTCATTTGGCTCAAATCAGTCCTCAAAACAAAAAATTCAAAATGCGGCTCCATTCACTCGAATTTGCTCCAATAGCTGTTTGTTACATTGAATACACCACTAGAGACTCTCATTTGGCTTAAATCAGTCCTCAAAACAAAACATTTTAAAATGCGGCTCCATTCACTCGAATTTGCTCCAATAGCTGTTTGTTACATTGAATACACCACTAGAGACTCTCATTTGGCTCAAATCAGTCCTCAAAACAAAACATTTTTAAATGCGGCTCCATTCACTCGAATTTGCTCCAATAGCTGTTTGTTACATTGAATACACCACTAGAGACTCTCATTTGGCTCAAATCAGTCCTCAAAACAAAACATTTTAAAATGCGGCTCCATTCACTCGAATTTGCTCCAATAGCTGTTTGTTACATTGAATACACCACTAGAGACTCTCATTTGGCTCAAATCAGTCCTCAAAACAAAACATTTTAAAATGCGGCTCCATTCACTCGAATTTGCTCCAATAGCTGTTTGTTACATTGAATACACCACTAGAGACTCTCATTTGGCTCAAATCAGTCCTCAAAACAAAACATTTTAAAATGCGGCTCCATTCACTCGAATTTGCTCCAATAGCTGTTTGTTACATTGAATACACCACTAGAGACTCTCATTTGGCTTAAATCAGTCCTCAAAACAAAAAATTTTAAAATGCGGCTCCATTCACTCGAATTTGCTCAAATAGCTGTTTGTTACATTGAATACACCACTAGAGACTCTCATTTGGCTCAAATCAGTCCTCAAAACAAAAAATTTTAAAATACGGCTCCATTCACTCGAATTTGCTCCAATAGCTGTTTGTTACATTGAATACACCACTAGAGACTCTCATTTGGCTCAAATCATTCCTCAAAACAAAAAATTTAAAATGCGGCTCCATTCACTCGAATTTGCTCCAATAGCTGTTTGTTACATTGAATACACCACTAGAGTCTCTCATTTGGCTCAAATCAGTCCTCGAAACAAAAAATTTTAAAATGCGGCTCCATTCACTCGAATTTGCTCAAATAGCTGTTTGTTACATTGAATACACCACTAGAGACTCTCATTTGGCTCAAATCAGTCCTCAAAACAAAAATTTTAAAATGTGGCTCCATTCACTCGAATTTGCTCCAATAGCTGTTTGTTACATTGAATACACCACTAGAGACTCTCATTTGGCTTAAATCATACCTCAAAAAGAATAATTCCAAATTGCGGTTTCATTTTCCCCAATTCAGTCAAATAGTCGTCTGATATGTAGAGAACGACTTTAAAGGCTGCCACTTGGCTCAAATCATTCCTCAAAACAAAAATTTCAAATTGCGGATTCATTTTCCCCAATTCTGTCAAATAGTCGTCTGATATGTAGAGAACGACCCTTAAGACTCCCAATTGGCTCAAATCATTCCTCAAAACAAAAATTTCAAATTGCGGATTCATTTTCCCCAATTCTGTCAAATAGTCGTCTGATATGTAGAGAACGACCCTTAAGACTCCCAATTGGCTCAAATCATTCCTCAAAACAAAAATTTCAAATTGCGGATTCATTTTCCCCAATTCAGTCAAATAGTCGTCTGATATGTAGAGAACGACCCCTAAGACTCCCAATTGGCTCAAATCATTCCTCAAAACAAAAATTTCAAATTGCGGATTCATTTTCCCCAATTCAGTCAAATAGTCGTCTGATATGTAGAGAACGACCCTTAAGACTTCCAATTGGCTCAAATCATTCCTCAAAACAAAAATTTCAAATTGCGGATTCATTTTCCCCAATTCAGTCAAATAGTCGTCTGATATGTAGAGAACGACTTTAAAGGCTGCCATTTGGCTCAAATCATTCCTCAAAACAAAAAAATTCAAATTGCGGTTTCATTTTCCCCAATTCAGTCAAATAGCCGTCTGATATGTAGAGAACGACTCTAAAGGCTCCCAATTGGCTCAAACATTCCTCAAAACAAAAATTTCAAATTGCGGATTCATGTTCCCCAATTCAGTCAAATAGTCGTCTGATATGTAGAGAACGACTCTAAAGGCTGCCATTTGGCTCAAATCATTCCTCAAAACAAAAATTTCAAATTGCGGATTCATTTTCCCCAATTCAGTCAAATAGCTGTCTGATATGTAGAATAAGACTATACATCATAAGCATCTCACTATGTTATGGTAATGCTTCAAAATGCAATAAAAAGGGAAGGGAAATTGATTGGGTTTTGGTTTTCCGTTTGTATTAGTAAGTAATAAGACGTTTTCGGAATAAAAAAATAAGTTCAAGGTGTGGTGAATCTAATCATGAAATTGGAGCCCAGTTACTTGAAAAGATTATTTTCTTTTTTTATTCTTTTCTATAAGTAATATATAATTTACATTAAGGAGCAAGAATAAAATTTGGATGTTAGTTTAACTTGAATTTACTTATATAGAATGTTTCATTTTATGCAATCGTCAGACAATACACGCTCTGTGGTTGTTTTTACAACAAAATATATAATTTGATTGGTGTAATAGTAAATGTAATAATGTAATAATAAATAATTAGGAAAAAAAACCAACCAATTACGGTTGAAAGGATTTAAAGCGTTAAAATTTCTGTAATATTTCGATCGAAAATTTCATGCTGAAGATTTGAGACAGAAGCCTTTACCTGAAAATCGTGAGACCTGTAATCGTTTCAAAAGGAGGCAGGGTGGAATAAAACTTGCAAAACAACCCAAAGGGAAGACTTATTTTAGAAAACAACACTATCCCGTAGTAATAAATGATATTATTATATACCCGTAGGCAAAAATAGCCATTGAATAATTCCTGATATAATAATTCCTCGTTGATGAATTTTATATTGAAAAAAAAAATTAGAAACTTTCATATGATATATTACTTGGCTAGCGTGACATTTTTCCAAAACCCAAATAGTATATAAGATTCAGTCCAGTCTTCAAACTAGATGGAGATGACACATATCGAGAATTCACTCACATTTGAAAACAATTCTAAATTCTCTACTCTTTCTTCCTTCTCGTGTCGTATTATCAACGCACCATATTTATCATGTACGTGGGAATCAAAAAAATAAAAAAAGTTTTTCTGAGGAATACAACAGAACGATTTTTCGTTGTTTCCAGTTATAACCGTGAACCATTGATCACCATCAATTGACGTCAAAGCTTCAGAAAGCCTAGTTTTCAGACAATTAAGTTCTGATCTGACATTGAAACTCATTGGCAGGAGATCGATACTATCAATTACTGTCGTACTGTATTGATTGTCGTGGTAAAAGTTACCAAAATCAATACAACCAACAAACGCCTCGATAACTTCCTTGTTTCGTAATGCATCCCCTGAAAGAAGGCTTGGAAGGAAGTGACCAACAAGTAGGGCGATTGTAGTGCAGGCACTACTTCCATTTCTTCCATTTAGAGTAGACTGTGAAATATCGCGAGGAAAACGGGCCAGATTAGACGAGAACGAAAAAGAAAGACAGTTTTTCATGATCTCTGAACCAGTGAACATAAGAAGTTCAGCATCTAAAAAAAAGTCGTCTTCTTCCACTCTTTCATCTACATTTTCAATGAGAATATCGCTTGTACACTCATCGTCAACATTTTCAATAGAATCTCGATCTCGATAAGAATTCAGTACTAATTAACATATTAGCACTAGACCAAGGAAGACTTGCCTCGTTAGCTTTGTCTACCATATCTTGTTCCAATTCCATACAGGTGTCGGCGTAAAAACGAAGATATTTGGTCATGTCGTGTTCGAGTATCGTCAATTCTTCGTCACATCTCTTCTTTTTGGCGTGAGATTCCAATACAGATCTTTTAGCTATGTCTAAGAAGAAATAAATGATAGTAATGAAAAATATCTGTTCTAAACAATGAATCACCAATTAGAAGTGTTCGGAGTTTTCCCGGACATCGTTGAAAGAGAGCACGATTTTTATTAAATACTTTTCACGCATAATTTCTTTCATTTTTCAAGCATATTTTCCCCGAAAATAGATGTCCAAATTACACTTTCGTGTAGTTTCTGCAATTTTTGTCTAAGCTTCTTCGTAAAAACCCAAACAAAAAGACTAATTTGAAAGAAAGAGATTTCAGTAATTCGAACTCCCTTTTATTCTGCTTTTTTTCGGACATTTTTGCTGGGAAAGTTGAATAACCGGAGATTTAATGTATATACCTGTAAATTCAACTGGGAAGGATCCCTTAAAGATTCGCGATTTCCATTCAAACACTCCACGCTGGATATCGTCGACCATAACAGGGTCGATTGCGATTGTGTTATAGCTAACAGCAAATGTTTTTAGGATTGTGTTACATTTACCAGCCTTTTGACGTAGCACAGTTCTTTGTTTCGACGTGACTGAAAAGAAAAATAAGCGAAGAGCGTGGGTCATAAAAAACATTTTCATGAAAGTGATCGATTTCATGTCTCATATGTCTTAATTTGTTCATAGGTTTTTGCCAAAATTATTTATTTAAAGAAGTTTGTATTTAACAACTACTACTTATCACTATTCTTTTTAAATGAAACACACTAACCTGCAAGCCTCTCAACTCTAGAGAGGTGGTGCACTTTTTCAAAGTATGTGGATTCCATCAATCTTCGATATCCCACAGTTAGAAATGACAACAAATTGCTAATGGCATGATCTGTGTCGCACTTGATTAATTCTCGTAGTAGCTTGATCTTTTCAGCTTTTGACTTCATCAACAACGGAATATTCAATGGTGAGAGATCAGGTAGCACAGGACAACTCTTTCTCAAATCAAGAAATTCATCATTGTCGTAAAGCTCTGTCTTCATGTCCTGATAAAGCAGAACACTTTTCTCGTATGTCGAAAGTTGAAAGTTCGTGGGGACAGCAACTGAAATTAAGTTTTTTGTAACGTGAATAAAAAATAATACATAACTTCACAACAAAATGAAGACCAAACGTTGTAAATTATTGTCAAGTTTACTTATAGCCAATAATAATGAATGTCAATGCATTGGCGCAGGAGGTATTTCGATATTGGGAGAAAATATTTAGGAAAAATTCTAGATTGAGCAAGAGCCCATTTTAAAAATCTTTTAAATGGAAGCAAAAGTTTAAGAAAGTTAATAATTTACTTTTGGCAGCAATGTCTCTTATTTCTCGTTTTATCATTTCAAAATCAACTGACTCTGGAATCATTTCGACTTTGTTCAATGCTTTCTCAATTTCGGTTTGATATTTGAGTTGGTCCTGTTTAACCTAAAAAAAAAAAAAAAAAAAAAATACTCCTTCACGGATTTTCCAATCAAACTTGACTGTTTTGGCGCAAAAACTCGTCTGAAGTCCCTCAAATTTTAATCAGCTCTAGGGCAGGGATCCGTAACTTGGTGGAAAGACACACAAACAAACTTTTCATTTTCTAAGTGAAGTTAAGAATTTTTGGATGAAGAAGATATTAAAAGAGTTCACTCACTGTATTATACTTTTTGACTAAGTAACGAGCGAGGTTTTCGACTTTCTTTCGATTCCAGTGAAGTATCATTTCCGTCAAAGTCTCCTCTCGATCTAAAAGAAATTGGGTTTTGAACGATAAAGGACTAATTCTCCAAAATGAAAGCACTCCCATGATTAACAATTGGAGAACAAATTCATCATTTGTTAAGTTACGTAATTTCCACCATTATGGAGTAAAACGTTCGATTTCGGATTAGGGATCACCTCTACGAAATCGAATGTTTTACCCCATAAAGACGGAAATTACTTAGCGAAATGTGCAAGACCTCTATAATTGCTTAAATCATTAAGCGCTATTGATGTTTTATACGACACTTACTTTCGGGTTTTTGATACTTTGTAGTATTGCAAAATCTTGACAAAAAACTGAAGACCTGCTCCGTCTCTTCACCGGTTGAACGTCCAGTACCGTCAATCCACTGTCCATCCCATAAAAACTGAGAAATATATGAAAATAATCGAGTTCAATTTGAGTTTTTCATTTCCTTTCTCGATGGACATTCAAAATTTATGGTAAAGATTATTTCATTTTCTTATTCATTATTTATTTTCGCGAATTTTGGCCTTTTTCGCGAAAGTAAATGTCTTTGAAAATTCTGAACAAGGCGATTCGCGAAAGTTTATGCTCGCGAAAAATTGTTTAAAAAGTTGAAAATCTGTAAAATTCGAAATCAAAATAAAAAGTTGTAATTTTGCATTTGCATGCCTTAAAAGACCATTTGAAGTCATGTAATACCAGTTTTTAATCGAAATCAAGAAGCATTTGTCACTTTTAGGCTATTTTCCGTGTGAAAAGTTTAATAATTTTCATCACCCTATTCGCGAAAGATTATGCTCGCGAAAAATATTTTTTCCTCAAATTCGCGAAAGTAAATGTCATAAATTTCGCGAATTTTCGACCTCGCGAAATTTCTGCTCGCGAAAGTTTGTACGCTTAAATGGAATAGAACCAAGAGTCAGTTAAGGATGCTAGCTTAAATCATCTAAATGAATAAATACTTGACAGTCTATTCCGTGGCCTTTGGCGTGCATCACAGACAAAGCTCCTTTGAAAGCTTTGGCTGTTTCGGCATCAACGCGTTGGATAAACTTCGATAGCTTGCACATCACGTCAGCAAAAACGAACTTGATATCTCTTGTGTTGATGTGCTCCTTTATCAGGTATAATGGGTATCCGTATAATTCCCCTTGCTTCATATTAAGAGCTCTTTGCCCAAGCTGATGGCGGCATGACATCACTTCAAGCCCAGTTGTGTCAAGGGATTTATATTTGCGTGCGTTGTTTCTTGCAGCGTTCCATTTTCCACCACAAATGTAATCTGCTTCCACCTAAACGTGTTAAGAACGTTTTATCAGTTGATCGTCGAAAAAGGTAAATGGTTGCTGGCTAGCTGTGTGCATTATTTGAATGTGTATTTTGAATTGTTATGACTTAAAAAAAGACAGTTTTGGAGCTAGATTCATTTTATTTTAAAGGCTCGCGAAAACATATATACGTAAAAGACATCTTGTTAAAGAATAACTCAAATATTTTTAGTTTTACTATCTTGTGATGACAAAGTGATTCACCTTTCCAAATTTGCCTTTGTATATTTCATTGATAAAACTTCCAACTTTCTTGTCTTCAGCAATGAACAAACCATTGTAAAATTCCTTTCTTGTGCGTCTGAAAAATTCGAAATTCAGCATTAAAATTATAAAATTACTGTGCTACTCTTCTGTGCTTAACTGTAGGTGGGGGGGGGGGTAATTTTCCATTTTATCGATTTTTTAAACCCCAAAATCACTTTATAATGACTTCATTTTCCTAGAAAAAATCACTAAAATCACTCAGATATCCCTTAATTACGACCCCCCATTTTATGAATTTGCTACCGGAGTGTCGAACCCCCCTACAATCAAGTACATAAGAGTGAGTAAAATGATCTAATTCGAAAGAAATATACACCAAATAGCTTATTCATTGTAGAAATGATTCGAAAACTTAAATCGATGTATAAGAACCTCCTAGAACTGCGGTAGCGATAAAGTTTACAATTCCCATCCACGTGACAAGAATGCTGGTCGAAAGTGCACGAGGGACACTGCATCCAATTCTTCTTTTGGATTCTTTCGATTTGATGCTGACAAAAACACCATTCTTTAAATGACGTCGAGAAAATCGTAGGGGTTATTTTTCCCATCTATAAAATGAAAATAAATCTCAATAGTAAAATTAAAAATCAGTTTTTGGTAAAGATAGCATTACAATCATTGCAAAACTCCATACCAGTATTTATAAAAAAATATTTCCTAATTTATTCCTATAGGAAAAACCTGGTATACTGTTTCCCAACGTAAAAATTGGCAAAACATTTTCCCAAGTGAGAAGAAAGCTCATCCCATCAAAAAAGTCCTAAAATTGGGTAACTGAGACAGGCGTGTTTCAACTATAACAAAACAGCTTAAATAGATATTCCAATTAAATAAATCAACACCAGAAAAAGGGATGTTTATATTAAAATTCAAAAATTAGTTAATGAAAGAAATTACATTTTCTCTTCCGTGAAATGCCCTCATTGTATTCAACACTTCGACAAATGCTGCTTCCGATGTTCCAGGAGCATTTTTTCGCAGTGTGTCCCAAAATCGAAAAACACCCACTTTAAAAAGATAACTGAATTTAACTGGGGAACTTGGCCAAAATCCTGATTCTATGACACTGTCCAAAGTGAAAGGATTGGTGGTCGTCTGGCAATCTTCACATTTCAATGAGAAGAGATGGAGGTAATACTTGCCTGAAAAAAATGTAACGTTAATCTTATGCAGGGTTGGTTAAAGAAATACTGCAGCGATAAATAGGGGACCCCAGGTGGCACTTCCATGGTATACAATGAAACTTACGCTGGCTGACGTCAGCGTGGAAACGGATTGGCTTCTTCGAATTCGATTCAAAAAGCGAACGTGGTTTTGACTTACATCAATTAATAAAGAAGACTGTAAACTGTAAACGAATTTCATGAAAGTGGAAACCCCCAAAAAAACAAGACTGACGATGAATAAAATAATTTCTAATGTTTTCATCTCAAAAGAGATCTTTTCCCGTGTTTTTCGTTGTGAATCATATGTCCTTTTTGATAGCTGTGTGCAAATTATCTTCTATGAAAACATGAATCTATTGATTTTTTGATAAGCATTCTTTGGTCAAAGTTGAAGATGCTTTTTGGGGATATAATAAATGACTGCGCAAACACTTCTTTCTTATCAGCAATCGTTCACTTTAAGTTCTGTTATGAATGTTATATTAGGATCTGAAACTAATATTTACTTACCTGAAAGTGTTACAACAGCCACACAATCACCTGGTAGCCTCTCGACTTTGCTGCTATTGCACGATTGACAATTAGTAGGCATCAATGGCACAGTTGGACCTGTAAATGATGATAAATCATAAAAATTCATAAATTCATTAGAGAAGACTCAAGTGAGTAGTTGTATAGTTAATATGTGTATCTACTTTAGTTAAAAGAATTAATTTGTTTGATGACATACAGCCCTTATTTGACACATCATTCTCTTCGACCAATTCAGACGGCATCAGTATACGTTTATAACCATCGATGATAGAAGTCCGATTATGCAATGTCAATGTTTCATGTATTTGTTTGTCACATTGATTGCAAAGCATTTTTGTAAAGCACTCGTCGCATTTGACTGCAATTTCATTCATCTTGCACGACTGGCAGATTCCATCAAAGTTATAGCTTCTCACAACGGCTGTAAATATCTCCTCTCTGTATTCTTCCCACTTCTCTTCTAAAGCGTTCACTCGTTGGCTCCAGCTCTTGCTGTTGTTCTTCTTCTTCTTTTTGTGTTTTGAAAGAAGCTTTATGTTAAGAACGTCCAAGAGTCTTTGATTAGTTGTAGTAGCTTCTAAAACAAGAGAAGGATTGAACTCAAACTTTTTGTAATGAGGGCGCAAAAATAGCCCAACAGTTAAATATATTCTTGATTAAAATCGGTTTATTAAAAACCTAATTATTGCAAATAATTGTTTTGTCTACTTCACTGTTATTATTATCAAACCTATAATTTATGTAATATAATTTCTATACCTTCGTATGGTACGGTATCTTCTTCATTCTCAGATGCAAAAGTGTCTTGAAAACTGTTGACGTTAGAAGCTATGAATACAAAATAAATAGTAACATTAAAAAAAACATGAAAACATCATTCTTCAAATGAACTGAAGTCAGTTGTTGATGAGACATTCTAACAACATTCATCTGAGCGTGTTTGTACATTATTTTGTAAACAAAAAACAACCCTAAATGCAAGCATATTTTCTCTATTGTTTCATTTTTAATCTTTGGAGAATTATTTCTTTGGATGTACAGTTATGACGATACATAGATTAGAGGACAGGTAAAAATTTATAATGATTTATTAAAGTAATGATTGTCAGACAATAAAAATATCAAGAAAATGAATTTACTTGTGTCTTTTTTATTCTTTGGTCGTTTGCTACCACCGTATGGGTAAGTCCTGTTACCAGAAGAATCGGTTTTAAAAGTGATCGTTCTATTCTTGTTACGCCTTGATTCTTTCTTTGGCTTCTTTGATAGGTTTTGAAGTTTTTCTAGTGCTTCTTCTTGCTTGGTTGCTCTCTTTGAAAGCTCATTAAGAGTTTTAAGAGCCGCATCTCTTTTCTTCTTTCTTGAAAGATTTTCTAGAATGTAATATTTTTAAATACACGGAAAAAATCGAAGATAATGGTATTTTTGTGCTAATGCCAAAAAGTGCCCAGCTTTTAGTACTTTTAAAATGAAAACAGTATTATTTTAATAATATCTGAATTTATATTTATAAAATGCATGTGAAGTAAAGGATATTTGAGAAACAAACCTTTCTCTTGATTTGCAGGGTCAACATTTTGATTCTCCATCATCAAAGGTAACCAAAATGAACAACAACCATAAAATTATTAATAATGATGTCTAATGAAAAGATAAGAAAAAGGTAAGTGAATCGAAACATGTTAACTCAAGTTTCACCATAAAAAACATCAAAATATGCATACATACTTGTCTCCAATCAATAATTATAGTGTTTATTTAGATACGGAGTCCCTGTAAATAAAAACAAGTCTTCCATATTCAAAATAGTAGGCTAAGTAAAGTGCCGATTTATATGATTAGTAGAAAAGCTGGAAAACATTATGGCAACCATGAGACCTGGAGATTTTATCTAAAATTGTGAGCCTTACGGCTAAACCATGAGCATTGGCAGGTCTGAAGCAAGAGCGGTGGGTGAGCTCCAGACTGGCCTTGTATCAGGCCTACGAATAGAGAGCCCAACCGATCAACTAAAAGATATGCCCAACCAAGAGCCCGACCAGACTGCTGAGACCAAGTGTCTGAGTGCCCACCCTACTGAGTGCTTGTCCGGGGCACCGCTCGTCCCACTGACATGCCAGTCACTGTGTCCTAGACCAATCGATACCCTGATACTACCTATCTGCCAGCTCAGTGTCTTCAACGACCAACCATAAATAGACCGACCGTCCGACTGAAGGACCGTCCGACTGAAGGACCGTCCGACCAAAGGACCGTCCGACCAAAGGACCGACCGAACGAAGTACCAACCAACCAAAAGACCAACCGACCAAAGGACCAACCGACCAGAAGGACCCACCCACCCGAAGGACCAACCGACCAAAGGACCAACCGACCAAAGGACCAACCGACCAGAAGGACCGACCGACCAAAGGACCATTCGACCAAAGGACCAACCGACCAGAAGGACCAACCGACCGACCGGCCGACCGACCGACCGACCGACCGACCGACTGACAGACCAACAGACCGACCAAAGGAACGACTGAAAGAACGACCGAATGAACGAACAAACGATCAGAGGAATGACTAACCGACTGACCAACCAACCGAAGGACAGGCCGACTGACCGAAGGAACCCACCAACCAGTTACATCAATATGCCTTCTTACCTGTCTTTAAAAATATAAATAAAAGTAATCACGGAAAAGGACGCGAAAAAAAAAGACATAAGTGTGAGAACAGAGTAATCAAACTCGTTAGAAAAAGTACCATTAGAAGTCATAAAAAATCAACCTGAATAAATGCAATCAAAATCCCAGAGAACTTCATAATTCCCCAAACAACATTACATTACTATGTCAAACTCCCATTACATAAATTTTACAATTACGTCAGAGTAGACTACGCTCGCCACCGAAGAGGTTTATTTGGAAAGGGTAATTACATTTTATAGTTCGCTTCGTTTTTAAAGATTGGCCGGGTTGGAAAAGTATGAATTTCTTTGTACATATTTTACCTACCCCAAATATTTAGGAGGCTGAGTTTTAAACAAATGGTCAAGTTGAAACGAACGATAAATGTATCAAGGTCTGTTTTATTTACCCCCTGGTGACTTAACAAAAGAGACTTAACTCGATGTTACAATCCAATTATTGAAAGTTTGTCTCGGCCTTTTTATAATGAGCGAGACATACGTTCTCTGATTACGCAATTTTCATATTGACATTTTCGAGGCATTTTGATGTAACTGCCAACCGAAGGACCGACTGACCAAAGGACTGACCAAAGGACTGACCACCGACCGACCAACTGAACGAACAACCGACTGACGAAGGACCAACAGAAGGACCGACTGAACGAAAGAACAACCAGAGGAACGACTGACCGACCGACCGACTGAAGGACTGACCAAACGGCTGAAGAATTAAAGGAACGACCGATTGAAGGAACGACTGACCGAAGGAACAACTGAAAGATCGACCGACCGAACAAACAGTAGAACGACTGACCGACTGACCAACCAACCGAAGGACCGGCCGACTGAATGGTTGACTGAACAAAGGAACCCACCAACCGAAGGACCGACTGACCAAAGGACTGACCAAGGACTGAACGAACAATGAACGACCGACCGACCCACCGACCAGCCAAAACCAAGTGCCTGAGTATTGGAGTGACCATCCAACCGATTGGCTTGTTTAACATGCAGATCCACTGACTCGCTGAAAACCTGAAGTCCAAACCAAGCAAATAAAAGTAGTGTCTAGATATAAGATATTGTTTACTTACTTACTTTCCATCTATATATTCTTGATTTGTTTAATTAGCCTGCAAAACATGAAAAAGAAGAGCCCCAATAACAGTAAATTCCAGTATAAAATGAGCCCTTCCACATACATGTGATACGCGTTCACTTCCGCTCGCATCATAAATATTATTAACCAATGAAGCGCCTACATCAATTTAACATTACGTAATTTAAAATATGAGCTTATCGACCCAATTTTCATGATATGAATGAAAATCGAACCTCGGATCTTCATGAATTACATGAACTTTCGGCGTTCATGACAGTTCATGTATTTCATGAAAACACGGGTCGATTTCTGGCTGCTTTTTGAGAGTGAAACAATTTGGTATGAAATTTGGAAAGATATTTAAAAGTTCTTTTCATTTCATTAGTGGTCTAATGCATAGAAGATCCAGTCTGCGGAGAGAATTTCGGACAAATTGATCCTCAAAATAAATTTTTTGAAAATAGGTTTTCACTTACTCGAATTAATAGCCGTCTAACAATCCTCAAAATAATTTTTCTTAAAAGAGTCTTTATTTACCGTATTTCCTGCGGCGCTTATTAAATTTTCCTGATTTTAGGTGCGGCGCTTATTAGAGGGCGGCGCTTATTTCGAAATTTGAAATTTTTTTTGTAAAGTACTTCTACATTCCAAAAATTTGGTTGAATCATGGATTTTACTTTTTGAGATGGGTGATTTTTCATTCTACAGCTTTGGTATTACTCGGGTCAGTTTAGGCAAGTCTCAAACATATTTTGCGTGACGCCCACCGCATCCCATTTACAAAGTCGTTTATGGCTTTAAAGAAACGTATTAATGAGGGGATTTCGAAAAGTGCTGGGCCATAAATCTAAAATTAGACTAGCAAACTAGTCTGTTAATTAATCATGTCAGAGGGCGGGAACATAAAGGCGGCGGGCGTTTGCTAAAATAGGAGCTGCGTAGGAGAGCGAGCAAAAGTTGGTGAGAGGCTGCTGATTAACAGACTAGAACATTCTGCCACGGCTTCATTTTGGAAGTTGTGAGAACGGGGGAGTGCTTTCCTAAATTTTGGAGGGAGAAAAGCCGACAGACCACTTTCTTTTGAAGTTTGGGTGGTAAAAGGATGAGCCACTTTTCAAGTTTTGAAACTTTTACATCTTAGTTGTTTTTGTTATTCATACATTCTTAGAAGTAAGTATTTGCAATTTAGCTTCAGTTTTCTACAATCATCAAAAGTGTACAAGGATTATTCAGTTTTCCCTATGCAGGTTGGTGGTATATGTTGTGTTTTTGAGGCTTTTTGCTTTTTCATTTTAGTACTTACAGACTACTTGTTAAGGAACTTGATTACTCTAGTCTCATTGTGGCTAAGTGAACCTCTCCAACACTCTTTTTTATGAATACAACAGTAACACAATTTAATGTAATTATGTAAATTAAAATGACCTATTCAAGAAATTTTTGTTGTCAAACTGAGAATTCTGAATTTTCACCGTAATATAAATTCTGACAAATTTTCATATACGTACAACTATAATTTTGGGGAAATCCCACTTGTTCGACAGTATACATTTGTTAGACCAGTTGTTTGACAGTTATTATTTCGACACCCATTTGCTCGTCTGCATGGTTGTTCGACAACCACTTGTTCAACACTCTTTTCTCGAACAACTATATAGATTGTCGAACAAGTTGATTGTCAATCAATTGGGTTGTCGATCATTTTGGCACCCATTTGTTCCACAACCTACTTGTTCGACATCCCATTTGACAAGAATTTGTTGAACAAGTGAGCTGTGGAAAAAATGAGTTGTTGAACATGTGACATCACCCATTTTTCTGTAGATTGTAAGTATGTGTACTATAAAATCAACTTCACACTTGAAGATTTATGGCTAATTTTTTTTAGAGTTTTCTTGCCATACTAATCTGGCAATTTAAAAATATGTAAATTTTTAAAGTTATAGTACAGTACATTTGAGAAATTTTTGTTGTCAAACTGAGAATTCTTAATATTCTCCATAAATTCTGATAAATTTCCCACTATGTAAGCATATAAGTTTTGGAAAAAATACTAGAATTGAATAAAACATAAGCATGGGGAAAAAATTTAATCATTTTTAAATGTTGTAAGAAGACTTTTAATATTTCATAATTTGAAAGAAAATATTTTTTGGAGAAATTTGTCAGTGCTGCTTTACCATAACTTTATTTCTACTCAAAACTGTGTAATTTCATCATAGGGATAGATACGGTACGTATTCAACTCAAAACAAAGGGATAACCAGGTAGATATTCACAAAAGTTTGTAGCACTTCCAATACATACGACATTGTGTCAGTGTCGTGTAGTAGTCTCCAACAACCATATATTTTTGATAAAGAACATTTGACTTGTGAGTCCTGGAAAATTAAAAAAGTCTTATAAATAATTGTTAGCTACTGTACCTGGGTTATCCCTTTGATTACCACATGTAAACCTAGGAAAAAGAAAGCTGAAATGAAAAAAAAATAATCTCACAGTCCATAGTGTTTGCAATCTGAATACTCCATCCCTAAAATTGAATGAGTTATGAATAGGAAAAGATAACAAGTCAACAAGTTCTGATAACTGATGTTACAAGATTTTCCATCTTCTCTTGCCTCTCAAATCAAAACAAAAAACAACCAAAAATGAGCCAAACAATATAAGATGTTTCTTTTTTCAAATAAGAAACAAGAAACAAAACATCTTTTGAAATAAAAATTTCCATTAGAAGTCAGCCATTTTTCTTCCAATTACTCACTCCCCAAAAAATCAAAACAACACGATCTGCGACTTTGACGGAAGTTTTCATTTCTCATTTCACGAATTTCTCAAAGTTCATTCATTTCTACAACGCCGAAATCTGGCGTTGTAAGATTGGGGCTTCAGCTTAGCCGTTTTTTCCTTCCTGGGGTTTCGCTCCAGTCGGGCTTTCAGCCCTTGCCGCCGACAAATTCTTTTCCTACGCTTACCTAACTCCTACGCTCACTTCTCCCGCGTGATACCGTTCTAGCCCGACTGGCGTGCCAGTCTAATCTAAAATAAGTCTATCTCAAAATATCGGCTAAAAACTGATTTTGACACTATAAATTCAGTCGAAAAACACGTCACATTGTCGGTTTCTACAACGTCATTATCGAGAAACACCAATAACTTCAATGTTATCATTACAATCAACACCAACATTTTCTAACAAGCGCCGCATTTGGAAGTGCGGCGCTTATTGGAGGGCGGCGCTTATTAGAGGGCGGCGCTTATATCGAAATTTAATTTTTAAGTGCGGCGCTTATTGGAGGACGGCGCTTATTGGAGGAAATACGGTACTCGAATTGGTACACATAATATCTAATAAATAGAAGATCAGTCTGTGGAGAAAATTTCGGTCAAATTGATCCTCAAAATAAAATTTTTGAAAATGGGTTATCATTTACTCGAATTGGTACAAATAGCCGTCTCGCACATAGAAGATCAGTCTGCGGAGAGAATTTCGTTCAAATTGATCCTGAAAATGAAATTTTTGAAAATGGGTTATCATTTACTCGAATTGGTACAAATAGCCGTCTCACACATAGAAGATAAGTCTGCGGAGAGAATTTCGTTCAAATTGATCCTCAAAATAAAATTTTTGAAAATGGGTTATCATTTACTCGAATTGGTACAAATAGCCGTCTCGCACATAGAAGATCAGTCTGCGGAGAGAATTTCGTTCAAATTGATCCTGAAAATGAAATTTTTGAAAATGGGTTATCATTTACTCGAATTGGTACAAATAGCCGTCTCGCACATAGAAGATCAGTCTGCGGAGAGAATTTCGTTCAAATTGATCCTGAAAATGAAATTTTTGAAAATGGGTTATCATTTACTCGAATTGGTACAAATAGCCGTCTCGCACATAGAATCAGTCTGCGGAGAGAATTTCGTTCAAATTGATCCTGAAAATGAAATTTTTGAAAATGGGTTATCATTTACTCGAATTGGTACAAATAGCCATCTCGCACATAGAAGATCAGTCTACGGGGAGAATTTCGGTCAAATTGATCCTCAAAATGGGTTTTCATTTACTCGAATTAGTACAAATAGCTGTCTTTAACCCATTAAGTGTCGTCACTGGATTTTTTCGGTCCTGTACCGGTAGGTCTAGGAGCACTGTGACCCATGCCGCCCTGTTTTTTTACCCCGTCCGAATAAAAAACTAAGCCGAAAGCGACAAATTTTTCTTAGTTGGGGCGTGTACACGCATTTGAAGTCAGAAAATATTTGAAAATTTGAAGTTAAGGAGGGTTAAACAAAAATTTGAATTCTGAGCTCAATTTTTGAACTTTGATTAAAAAATTTTCGCGTTTAACCCATTAAGTGCCACTGGCATCATATGAGATCGGCCGATTTTTTTCGGTCCCACCGGTAGGTCTGGACCTAGGAGCGTCGCGACCCATGCCGCCCTGTTTTTTGACCCCGCCCGAATAAAAACTAAGTCGAAAGCGACAAATTGGGTCGCAACGCTCCTAGGTCCAGACCTACCGGTGGGACCGAAAAAAATCGGCCGATCTCATACGATGCCAGTGGCACTTAATGGGTCAATACATATAAAATCAGTCTCTACGGGGAGAATTTCGGAATTTGACCATTAGCCGTCACATCCCGAATATCTCATATTAAGGTATTTTAATAACCATAGATTTGCATTGATTTATTCTCGTTAACCAAGTATTTTTCAACCCTATAATAGTTACAAATGATTAGAATGTTGGTTATTCTTCTCAGAGCACGAAGGGTTTATGCTGTTGGGGAAAGGGGTTCAAAAAATTAGGTACATTTTTAATGGATGTGCGGCAATGTCTAGGATTCCGACTCTCTTCGCCCATGTACCTTATCGGGGAAAAAACCGATTCTTTCCCCCAAAATTTTATACTCCGACTAAAAATTAATTCCAAACTTTTACACCCTGAATTACAGAAATAAGTACTTTTACCGTCGAATTACAAAATCTTTTTTCAAGCTAATGAAGGAAACCAATTCATTTCGACATTTTAGTCGGGTGAAAGTGAGTAAATTGTAAGTTAAGTCGGGGAAAAGTGACGAATTTTAAAATTTGGTCGGGGGGGGGGAGTAACGAAAATGCCTCTAAGTGACGAAACTTCCCCCGACGAATAAAAAACCCGACTAATTAAACCCCCGACATTTTTTTCCCTAATAAGATATTCGATTCAATCTAATTTGACGAATGATGAATTTTATAATTTTTGCGTGGATTTAATTTGACGATTGGGAAGTTTGAGACATAAAAATGTATGAGACACAAAAAGTGTTATTAGATCTACAAAAATGATAATTTATTCAGGGATTTAAGTTAATCAGTAAGATTAATTAATTTTGCGAGAATCAATTTTCGCGAAGTTGCATTTTTCAAAACAAAAGTAATGAAAATTAGCTAAAATACTGTTTTCATGTTTATTTTGTGAAAAAGTATGAATTAATCTTCGCGAATCAGCTAAAATATATTTTTTCGCAACCATTTAATTTTGCGAATTGAGGGGTCATTCGCGAAATTTTCTGTACGCGAAATTTTCTGACATTAAAGTACTTAAAATCTAAGATAGTTGACATATTTACTACATTTTCTTTCCTTTTATAGTTCACTTTTCATTAAATCAGTTTCGAAACAAAATACGGATATGAGAAAGTGGGGGTAGAGGATAAGTGGTAGAGTAGAGGATTGCAAACAGAACTTAGCTTTACTGGTTTTACTTCATAAATATGTTTTTCAAAATAATGAACCAATAATGGGTCCTATAACATTTTGTAAAAATTATGATATAAGATAATGAAATTACGAGCATTGTTTACAATTGAGAAATCTCAAAAGAATGGCCATGAATAATTCCTGTATTTTTAATGAAGTGGCAAAGTGTAATTAGATAACAATAATGAAAACTATATAAAAAGGTATATACTTATATACTATGAATTAAGGTTAAATCATATAAAAGTTTAACTGCAGTAAAGGTTAAAACTTGAAAAAGTGAAGATTGATAAGTTTGGCTACAAAGATTATGAAATTAATAAAACCACTTCCTTTATTGCCTTTATTACCCCTAATGAATTTTTAAATTTTGTTTTTATTGTTCTTTTTTAAATCTAGAATCATGAACAATGAGGCACTTTTACATGATTGGGATATGCATTCCATAGGGGAAAAACTTTTAACAAAATGTATCCTGATTGGGATACGCTTTCCAAAAATGAAAAGGAGGAAACTATGAGAAAAGGGGAAGCTGTGTAAGAAACCTAAAAAATGAAACTTTTGACAGAAGGATTTTGAAATTCATCAATAGAAACTGTCAATCCAGTCATCTTTCACATGTAAGGCATAAAATATTCACACCCCTTTTCACCAAGTTTTTTTAGGTTTGCAAGTTCAAATCTTAAATACGTATAAGGACTCACTTTCAAGTTTGATTGTAAAACAGAACAATACAAGAAGATTAGATTTCTTTAAAACACAAAAAATGTTGAGTTTAGAGGTTGTGAATGCCTTCTGCTGCCTTGTGTGAAAGATGGCTGGATATTCAACTTCTGAAATTTTTCCCAGCCTTTTCCTGCAAAATTTCTCTAAATTTTTGTGCAGCCAGTAGGTCGAATCCATACTTGTTAAAAAGGCAATGGAGTTGGTTACAGGATAAAATTGAAAGCGTTTCCCGGTAAAAGTGCCCTATTGATAACAGGGCCAGCGGAACAACTGTATACACGTAAAAGAGGGGAGGCTAGAGGCTGAAATGAGTTGAATTTCACTAGGATATAGAGAAAAATCATGCAGTTTGCTAAAAAGTGGGGAGGCTGAAGGCTCCCCCAGTCTCCCTGCTTCCGCCGGGCCTGGATAACCACCATCTTCTTTCACAAAATATAAGATCATAAAACAAAAAGCTTTGTCTCTTTATTCGGTTATCAGATTATTGCCTTTTAACGACAAAAACATAGTTAATGTATATAATGTGGTGGATAATAAACATCACAAGTCGTACCATACATACTTTTTCTCAGTTTTATCAAATTTTGGCATTGGATTAATAATGCAAAGTAAATTTTTTGTACTCAATTTTCAAAGCAGTAGGTACAATACATAACTTTGGTTAGTAATTTGTTTTATTGAAAATGTTTCGCATTTTAAGAGCTGTATAAAAGGTGTAGATGGGTGCTGCAAAGTTTGTCTCTCCAGTCCAGTCTGTCATCTGTGTATGAACGGATGGTTGACGGTGTTAACCATGATCAAATAATATCCAAAAATAAGAATATCTTTTTGTATCTTAATAAGATACATGAGCATGATGCCAAAAATTTCTTCATTAATTCCAGCCAGCAGGTTGAAAGGTAAAGGACTTTATTCATCGTCCCTTTTCTCGTTATATCATACAGCAGATGCTGGTTTAGATCTCAATATGAACAAAATGCATAATCCTCTTCTCTGTCTCTTGTATTTCCCAAATTTTCACCATTACATACAATATCCCACGCCATATTATGATCATACACATCAAAAATTTATTGTTCTCCCAACTTTATTTTTGCTTCACTTTACAGACGCTGCTCAGCGATTTGTAAATCTTGCATAGATCTGATCTAAAAAAGAAAATTCATAATATATTTTATATTTCCAAGACTAATCGTAATTCATTATCACAGTAACACACAGAAAAGTTTTATTGACATAATGTCATAAAATTTCTTTCAAACTATTTTAGTTCCGCCATTTTTATCCTGACACTAGGGGTCAAGTTGAACATTTTACAAGAATTTTTGTCATTGGATTGGTCGTTAACTATTCAAACAAAAACTTTTATTATATTTTTCTAAAGAACGCGTCATCTCTATTGTTTTGGATAACCAATTATGTGAGCATCTTATAAAGACTTCATCACAACTGGACACTAGCTCTGCTTTTTAGCGCTGAAGAAAGAGCGCTTCAAACGCTTCAAATGAGTGCTCAATACGGAAACCATAAACATTGACTATGTGCCCAATACAGTATGGACACATAATTTGGAGGACACAATATGCCCGGTACACACGTTCATGTGAAATCAAATTCTTTTTGTCCGGCTAGAATAACTGGAAGTATCTCTTTAAAAGACGAGTGGATTGGTAATAGTTGATTACGTTAACTCCCTTAACCACCCGTTGAACTTAAATGAAACGAAGTTTCGATGAAGCTTCTGATGGGTGTTCCAACCAATGAGATTTGAGGAGCTTTTAGAGAAGATTTTGTTGAAAGAAATCACAGAAAATCATTATGATACCAAAGCCCCCTCAGTGGGAAAAGCAGCTATCATTAGTATGAAACGAAGGATGAATATCACACGAAGACTCCAGATGATGCTACGTCTACATTTCTTCTAGTGAACCAGCAAAATGAAAATTTCAACCCAATTTTGATTTACAAACTACAAGGTGAAAAGACAAGACTCGGTCCAAATAACATTTTTGCAATTGGTATTCAGATTGAGGCACAATTAGAAATGTTTAAGAGAAGAGCATTCGAATTTGTATGCCTTGATTCAACACATTCATTCGATTTATCAATCTTGAAGTCCTTGGTGAATTTCAAATAGGATACCCTGTTGGTCATTTCATTTGTAACTTCGCTGATGAATTAGCCTTAACACCATTTTTGAGGCTATCAAAGCACGAAATGGGGATTTTCATGTTGAGACCCTCATTACAGACCATGACATATCAGGGAGGAATGCCTTCGGTAAGATCTTTGGTGCATTGTATAATTTTTATTATAATCTTATGGTTGATTGAAATTTATGCTTACGTTAATTTCCCACTTTTTTTTAATTTCCCCGCGCTTAAATTCGAACGTTTAAATTTTCGAACGTTTCAAAAACAATTCAAAAGTTTTGTTGTGTTATTGACAACAGAAAAGTCCTTTCATAAAAAAAAAACTGCTACAGTATGGCTGCCAGTACTTCTTCTTCAAGATTTAATTTGCTATCAAACCAAGATCTGGAATCCCTGCCCAGCCGCCCTTTTTTATGTTGCGGTCTACCTAAACGACACAGTATCTAATAATGGAAAGATCGGTACTTTAGACGCAGCTACCTTAGCAATACGGTTGGGTCATTTAAGTTCTGGTTTAGAGTCGCCCACAGACCACCCATTTGTAAAGTTAGCACTAGAAGGAGGGAAAAGGATTATCACAAGAGGAGGAGGGAAAATATCGAGACAAAAGGAGCCTTTGGATTCGGAGCTTTTAGGAATTTGATGGATCTTCGATTCGTACTCATCTGCGTGTTGGGATTTTCAAGTTTTATGAGGATTATCGAAATTTTAGTTTTAAAGATAAAGGACATTTCTTTTGTCGATTTAGGATTGAAGGTTTTTATCGAAACGTCTAAAACCAATCAACTTAGAGAAGGACACATCTTACACATTTCAAAAACCGACACTAAGTGCTGTCCGACATATTGGTTGAAACACTATATATCTATGTCTAAGTTGGAAAAAGAAGAAGAGTCCTTTCTAATTTGTCGACTACCCAAAACAAAAATAGGTCACAACGCAATTGGAAAATACAGCGTCTCATATTCGACGGTCTGGGCCCGTTTCAAAAGTCACCTAGCCAACCTAGTCAACGAAACCAAATATGCACTTCACTCTTTGAGATCAGGGGAGCTTCAGAAGATACAAATAACAACGTTTCTGACAGAATGATATCAAAACATGGAAGATGGAAGTCAGGTCAAACCAGAAACCGCTACATTAAAGATAATTCAAGGAAAAGGTTTTCCGTGTCAAAAAACTTAGGAATTTAGCAAATCGGATATAAATTTACCAATGATTACTAAAGGCCGCAACCCACTCAGCATTTTATGGTCGTCGAACAAGGCGCGCGGCTTTGAGCGCAACAAGAGTTGAAACTTTTCAACTTTTTTCGCTAAGCTGTGCAGCTCTCCTATTGTTCTTTTTTGATTAGCCAATCAGAAAGAAGGAAAATGTACAGACTGTGTATTTTTTAAAGGGAAAAAATTTGTGTGAGAAAGATTTTTCATCACGAGAGAAAAAAGTTGTGTTTTTTTTAAACGAGAAGAGTTGGCAAGTAAAAAATGGATTCACATGAAAATGAATACAGAGAAGAAGATATTGATTCTGAAAAAACAGAGGAAATCAACAACGCTGATGAACGAGATTTCCAAAGAATGATGGAGTTTCGCCAAGCACAGCAACAATATGCCCTCCAAATAAATCCTTTTCGCTCACGACAAGTGAAGTCAAGTCAATACACCTTCAGATGAAACCCCAAATTTTTCTCAGCCACTTTCACCAGCATTGACTTCGCCAGTGTTCCGTCAATTATATACAACTCCAAATCAACAACCTCAAGAACTTGCCCAGGATGCTACAAATCAGAACACGAATGAAGTTTCGGACAAGATTCTCATCGAAACAGTAAAAGGCTATGAGGTTATTTGGGGAACATCAGGGAGGTCGTACAAAGATACTGAAAGAAAAAATCGATATTGGATAGAAATTGGGAAAACCTTACAAACGGAACGTAAGTTCAATGTTGAAATGTTTTATAAAGATTTAGCAGGTCTCTCAATAAATTTTAATGTATTTCTTGTTCTTTAGACAGTTGTTTAAAAAGGTTTTAGGCAGTGAGAAATAATACTCATTCATTTTATATTTTGTAGTGGATACTTTGAAATCACGATGGAAAAACTTGAGAGATGGTTTTGCAAAAGCATGGAGGAGGCATGGAGGAGGCGACAAAACTATTTTAATGGGTCTGGAAGAGCAAGTGGCACTGTACCAACATGTCAACATTTCGAATTACTTCGATTCATGAAGGACAGTGTGGCTAATAAGACAAAGAAGGCATCGAATTGTGCTTCAACAGCTCCCAAAATAAATAACCAAGCAGGAAATCAGAGCGGTCTACCAAGCCCAACCTTTGAGTTCAATATATCACCGAGCTCTCAAAGTCAGACAGCTGGCCCTCAAACCTCGCCATTTGGCCAACTTAATCCACCACATGGTCTTCAAAACCCCGCAGCATCCTCAACTCCGCACCCGAATTTAACAACACGTAGTCAAAACCATGATAGCAGAGCAATATTACGTCTTCAAATAATTTTTCAAAGCCTGCACATAAAGAGCGTGCTGGGGATAAACGTAAAATGGAGGACCACTAGCTAATTCTACTAATGGCGGGTGCTCAAAAGAAAATATTCAACCACAACCTGAAGATTCAAGTGACATGCTTTTCTGTAAGAGTATAGCACCTATTTTAGAAAAGTTGCCAAGAAAAAAGAACAGAAAGGCACGCGTAAAAATTCAAGAAATTCTGTATGAACTTGAGGAGAGCGATTCTGATTGAATTGGACATTTATGGAATATTTTGTAGTCTTGTGTTAAAATGGATCTTTTATTACTGAACACAAAAATCATTTAAAAAAACAATAATTAGATGATAACTATCCGAAGTGCTATAGTAAATATTTCATATATTTGTAAAACATAGAAAACATGCTTTTTCGTCGTTTGTTTTTAATTTGTTTTAAACCTGTCTATGAAAAAATTAACCAGACAGTACAGAAATTTATCTCATCTTTTTAAAATTTAAGTCATCTCTAACATGTTTTGCACTTCTGCCATAGTTATTCGAGCACCCCATATTTTCAACATTTTCCAAGCCCTCGTTTGTTTGATTACTTCTCCATTCCCCTGGTACAATTTGACCGTTATGTTCATGATCAACGTAATTATGTGGGCAGTAGTTAGTACGGGTCTTCTTTAGCTTCTTGTGCAATTTCAGAAGATGCAGTTATAGATCGACTAAATTATCTGAAACGAGACGTTGCTATTCCAAAAGCATTTTCGACAACTTGCTCTTGATATCCGATAATTTGCGACTACCTTCTTTTCTTGTGGATTGCTTCGAGGATAAGGTTTCACTAGATTTTGGCGAAGAGGGAAGCTTTGCCTCCTAAAAACACGTAAGGAAAGAGCTTGTTTGAGCCATTTAATCTTCTTGGAGCAGGCAAATTCAAATCATTATTTGTAATTTTATTTCCAAAGTCTGAGCTGGCAAAAATACTTGGCATTCACAACAGCCGTCAAAACTATGCTAAAGTACTTTTTAAAATTAAAGAAAAGGGAGCCAGTTCCTTTAGGACACTGGATGCGAACGTGTTTTCCATCGATTGCTCCCACACAGTTCGGAAAATTCCACATAGTTTCAAAATTATGAGCTATTTGACGCCATTCTTCCTTGAATTTAGGTGAACCAATGAAACCCTTCCATAACAATACATTCCAAATGACTCCACAAGTCTCTGTAATTATGCGGGAAACACTCGTATCACCAACTCTATAGCTTGCTGCGATAGTAGTAAATGCATCACCTGTAGCCAGATATCGCAAAGTGATGCAGAGTCGTTCAGCAGGCTCGATTGTTTCTCGACGAAGGGTACACTTTCTGATTAAAGGACCGATCCAACTTAATAGTAACTCGAATCTACTTGGGGTCATTCCATATTTATGGTCAAATAAAGCTGCTTCTTTCACAAGACCATGGAATTCTCCTTTGATTTTTCGTAACTTGTATATGTCTCTTATCCAAAAACGAGCTGTTCTTTTTTCCCTCTTATTTTGTAATCTTCTTCTTAAAATCAGCAGAATTCAAACTCTCTTGTTGATAGCCGCCATCTTTATTAATATTTTGATTTAAAATTTACGCGCCGCTTTATTGATCGAGCTGAGTGGAATATGATAAGCGTTCGGCGACCAAAGCGCCCGAGTCGTGCGCTTTGTTCACCGACCATAAAATGCTGAGTGTTGATTAAGCTAATTGTTAATATTAGTTGTTGTCTACAGTTACTTTTTTGTTTTTCGCGTTACGAAGATAGTCCAAATGTCTCCAGAAAATGTGTCAACTATACATTGTTTGAATCCTTTTTGATGCCTGATTTCCGATGTTTGGAAAATAAGCGGAAATCAAGTATCTTACCGATTACGGACGAAAGTCACGGCATGCGCTATAAAAGGGCTAAGGTTAGTCAACGTGTCATCTCGCATCAAACGTAAGGTCGTGTACTCAAACTTATAAGCTATTTGTATTAACGATTTTTCTTTATCTTTATTCACGCTAAACTTCGAGTACAAGGAATGGTGGCAATTATCAACCAGCCAAAGACAACGGACGTGCAGACTTATTACTTATTATTAACAACCCATGATTTTTTGTCCTACCAAAAGATCAGTCAGATTGGCGAACAAGGCTGACCCCTATAGCTCGAGGGAGGTAGGTTTTTGTCCAGGGGAAGAGGCTCACTAGCTCAGGGGTCCTCTAAGTTATTTATAATTATTCAGAAGAATCAAAGAACGGATCGACAAACCAATAAAGTTATTAAAGAACCGTCACTCATCAAGTTAAAGATACATTGGAGATTATCGTAATTATACTAAGAGAACTGAACTGAAATACTGAGATGATACGAGATTCGTGAACGAGTTAATAAAATCGAGTTAATAAAATCTCATGATACAACACACAGTACCAGAGGAATATCAATATGAATATATCTACGTACGACTATTTATTATTGTCAAAAACTTATTATTTATTTATCATTACTTTGTGATTTTATTACTTGACTTATATTTACCGACCTTGCGTTACGAAGATAGTCCAAATGTCTCCAGAAAATGTGTCAACTATATATTGTTTGAATCCTTTTGATACTGATAAGGAGTAAAAGTTAAGATAAATGTTTTCAAGTTGATCCTGTCGATTTGGAAGGTATTTCTTTTTTTTTTTGACATAAGAGACGAAAATAGACTGCAGAACAGCTGATATTGAATTATACCAGGACATTTCAGATCTTTGAATTTAAATATCCTTTCTGTATTTCGTTACTTCAGGTTCGCTAAGAGCTTTTGTAAAGTACACGTACGACGAGAAACGCATTCCGTATCCAGAACCCTTTGTAAAGGGGGTGGAGAACTTCTTTGGTAACCCTGTCATTTTACGTAAAATTTACAAGAAATATTATAACTCCTTATGCACGGCCATTTCCCTCACAAGGAGAGCAAGCTTTGTCTTGCTGGGCCAGCCGACTCTGGCAAGACCAGCTGGTTTGTCCCATTCCAAGGCGTCATCCCTGTGCGTTACATCGCCGGTGTAATGAACGACGGTCGCTTTTCTGCCGCTCTCATAAGCAACAATACCCAAATATGTATGATGGACGAATGGCTTGTCGTGTGAGGATGCAAAACGTGTGCTGCAAGGTGAGTTGAAACTATTTTGAGCTTTCCTATCGACCCCTTCGATATGCTTTCATGCTACTTGTGGTTTTGCTCTTAGTAAAGGAAATTTTTCGGTCATTAATCCATCCTCGTTTTCTCTCCCTTTCAGGTGGAATGAATTTCTTACCTAAAAAACACAAATCCGGTCTTCGCGTAAATTACAACTCGGGATTTTTCATAACGACGAACGTGTATCCCGACTTTGGAAACGAGCGTGACAACGAAGCTATCGAAAAGCGTCTGGAAGTATTCCAAACTTCATCCTGGAAACGTAGAGATCCATCGGTCGCAGGTAAGAAAGTGGCATTTAACTCTCAAAAAAATTTTTTTTTGCCATCCACCGTTCGTCGAGATTAACTCCATCCGCTGTTGCTGATGACTGGAGTATAAAGTTTCCTTTCCATCTTTTTTTGTTGTAGCGTGGTTACGAATGAACTGCATGGAAGTGTTACACTACGTGGCGAACGAGTTGAGAGGGGAACTAATTTTCGATACACCGCCTAAGAGATGGAACGGACTGCAAACAGCTTCAGGAACGGGTGCCATTTTCAATGATTTCGACTTTGATCCGTTGAAACTGATGTTTAGATCAAGCGTTTTTCATTCAGCCAGTTTCTCAAAAACAGCCAACAACAAAATTCCACTGACGATTCCGGCAACGGCGACACCAACGACAACGCAAACGGAGAAGACTCTCTCGTACAAGCTCTGGATCATGCCATCCTCCAAGCTGGCTGAGAAGTCGGTGTTCATTACGAAGATCTCGTTTGGGAAACGCCGTTGTTTCACAACTGCAGTGAAATCTGTGACGGGCCGTAATCGAGAAGGTCTTGAAGCTGGCGTCGAACCAAGACGGTGAGTGCAAAAAATTGAAGTTGACAGATAATGCCAAAAACATGATTCGTCGAAGATTGAGGAACAAGTGTGAAGGAGCAGATTCGGATTATGACGCGTGGCTCATCAGAAAGGGCTGTAATTTTTTCAATTCTATGCAACAAGGTTCTAGATACTACTTATTTATGAATACACTACAAAATACTGCAGATGAGGCAGAAAGACTCAATACACTAACACAAAGCCTTGAAGAACAGGACAGAAGAACTATCACCTTCGCAGATATCTTTAAGGAAACCCATACGAAAAAAGGAAAATCGAAGAATCAAAATCAAAGCACGATGACAAAGATGAGAGGAAAATGTATCACACCAAGAAAACAAGATTACATTCAAAGATAAATTTAAGGAGAATCCTTATGAATATGGTGAATATTCCTTGCAACGAGATTTTTTAAGTCTTTACTATTAGGTGCCAAATAAACGGCCCCCCCCCCCGCTTGTTAATTTTTCGATTTTTTTCCAACCCCCCCCCGGACGTTATTAGGACCCCCCCCCTTTATTAATTTTTGAAAAAAATCCCAGCTCCCAATAGGAAAGTATCTTGTTTTACTCTAAAAAGCCTAAATTTAGTCTATTTTAACCCTTTTAAGGGTTTTCAAAAGTCCATTTTCCAACCCCCCCCCCCGGTAATTATGTCCCAGGTGAAGTAAACAACATCTCACACAAAAATAGAAGAAATCACATAAAAATTGAAAAAAAAACTGTCAAACACAGAATCAGAAGTTGGACGAGAACCCGGTTCGGTGTGCCGCGATGGGACGACTGCACGGGGAAAAGGAAAGCAGAAAAATAAAATAAAAGCATAACTTCGATGCTTATCCTGAGACATAATAAAAAAAGAGAAATTTACAATTTGAAAATATATAAAAATTCTTCGACGGTTTTCCAATACTGCCTTAAACAGTCCGGAGACCTGGAAAAACATTTGACAACTTGCTTCTTCAAAAAAGCATTTGAATGAAAAAGTTGTCAGTAAAGTGACTAACGTGTTCCTTTTAGGAGTCTTAGCAAACCACAAGGGTTTTAAAATTAGCGTGAAAGTAACGTGACAGTAACTTTATGTTAACCTGATAACAGCTGTTCATAATTTTCTGACGTGCACGGTAAACCTCTAAAGACACTTGGGGAATCATAACACTGTCTGTAAATAAATGTTCCATAGACTTAAACGACCTCTTCCTTTCGCAATACCAGAATAGCAAAACATTTTGCACAAGGTTTTATCGTCAGTATGTCCTTCTCGGGGATTTGATAGAAGAAATTGATATATTGCCAGCGGCTATCCATCATGCAAGTTCTCTTGCCTTCCCAGGGTTGAGCACGCTTTCCAGTGCTTTGCCAAAAAGTAAACGTGAAGGTATCTTTGTCAAGTTTCATGCTTTGGAGCACGTGATAAGGTACCGTCTCTTTCCAACTTTAGGATGTGGAGATAGTTCTGGATCCATTTTTCAATTTCAGGGGTCTGCAGCTCCAAAGATCAACTCCAGCTGTGGTCGGCAAAATGAAAGACCGTCGCCAGTCCCCTAGAACCTATTTATTATGACTCAAGATGTGAGCCAGCTCTTACAGACGATTGCGCAATGTAGACGGGCCCTTATTTCGAAATTGCCGCGATCACCGGCTGCCGATTATCAAATTCAAAATGGCGGCCGTCGAAAGCACATGTGGACTCAACTTTGTTGATTTTTCTGTATTTTGCTAAAATTTTATCTAGTTTGAATATCCAATCAAGTGCGAGATGTCTGTTTTTGTGTCGTTGTTGCTACTTTCACTTTTGAAACATAAACAAAGATGGTGATTTTTGTCAAGGCAGGATCCTCCTGATTTTATAAGCTGGAAGGCATCTTTTGTTTGTAAAAATGTTCACACTTATTGAAAATTTGACTCGAGTATCATTCTTGAGGTTTTTTACCACTTCCTATGGGAGAGGTGAGAGCTGTCCTCACGGCAGTTTCAAAACTCGTGCGGGGCGAATCTTTAGAATTTCGTGCGTATTTCAAAATGTAAACAACAATGCAATGACTTCATTCGAAAACAGGCGGCTGTCACGCCAACTTACCCTCCATTTTGGTGGAAAAAAGACTATAAATCAAACCAAAATGCAAATCTTTTTGTTTCTTTTCATAACTAAAGCCCTTAGCCATGATAATATGCAAAAAAATCTGGAAATTTCTGATTATTTCCTTTGGAAATTGAGGATTTCCTAACAAGTGACGTAAATCGGCGCTCAGCCGATTTTCATCATTTTCCCTGACCGATTAAGAAAAAAAGCGAATTTACCTGGGAAAAGTGTTGACTGTTTCTGAAAGACCATCCTTTTAGCTGCTTTTTGCAAAAAAATAAGGGTTGTATCATTTTTTTTCTAAAAGTTATCTCGAAAGTTCTACACCAACCATTTCAATAAAAACACGAAAGTTTTGCCAGAAGATTCCACTGTTTGTCGCCTTATTTGTTTACATGTGGCACTGCAACGGCTTCTTTGATCCACAACCCACTCAAATCGCGTTGAAATAGCATTTTTCTTTGGTTTAGCCCCCACAATTTATTACAATAACCTACAAGATGAGCCATAAACTGCTACTTTTGCCCTCAAATTATGAATGTGGAACTTTTAAGCAAAATACACGGAGCAGCCAGTGAAGAGCAAATCAACCCCTCCCCCCGGTTTACCAAGGAACAATGCACAGATTCATATTTTCAATTACCTAGATCTTTTGATCAAATACATCATAACATATCCAGTGTAGAAGGGTGAGGATGAAGAGTCAAAAGGAGAAAATTGTGAATTTTTAATAATCAAGAGGGTGTAAGGTGCATATCTGCAGTTTTTCAGGACTCGGGTTCAGGCTTCAAGCCAATAAATTATACCCACTACCAGCACTTTTCTTACGAAACATGGCGAAAACATACTTTCTTTAGAAAAATATTTTCCTTATGTTTTAGCCAAATCATAAAAAAACTAAGAAATTAGGGATGAAAAGGGTCTACAGGCGAAAACATTTTCAAAAAGGGCAGCATTATCTCAAACTTCTATACTGAGTCAACCATGATTTTTTATGAAACTTTAAACAATGGACACAGTGGCCTTAATATTCTGTTTCTGGATTAGTAATAGGTAAATTTGATTAGTTAGTAAATGAGAAGGTTTTTTTAAATCTGACAAAAGATAAGAATTATCATTCGAACTTTTATATATCCAAAAATATCAGGAATGTAGACGAATGCAGTAGGACGTTTGTGTGTTTTGTGGTAAAAGAAAGAAATCAATTTGATGGTAAGAAGGCAAGTACTGTGACACATAAAAAGGACATTATTTTTTCTTCATAAAGTTGATATTTCAAATTAGATATATACAGAAAGAACAATAACATGAATAAAATTTTCGTCAAGATTCAAATCGTTTATTATAATTGCAACTTCTTCCAAAACACCAAAATATTTTCTAAATTCCACATGTGGTAGATGGTAGCTCATCAGAAAGCCTAAAAATTAAATAAATTAAATTATCACAAGCTTCTTAAAAGTGAGGACAAAATGAATAAAGAATCATATGTACCAGGGGTTTCATAAAAGATAATGTCGTTTTTTAAATCATTGACACCACTTCCAACCAATTTTTGTGCTATTTTCATGCTACAGAGGAGGCACACAAACCAACCATACTTAGAGATCAAATTTAGTACAAAAATGTAGGAATCTTACCATTTGTTGTCTGTCAGTGTATCAGACCAATAATAAATTGATTCCACTTGGTTCGATTGTAGATGCATCAAGATCAAACCTGATAGAAATATATGAATTGCATTAAGCTTTACACAAGGCAACAACTTTCCATCCACACTGGAATTTTTTCCATTGAAATATGAATAAAAGAATTAAAATCACTATCCTGTCCTTAAGAAGCTATATATTTCAAATAAGATTCAGACACTCTGCTTTGCACACTTTTTTCTATCGAACATGTATGTGTTGTCACTACTAAATATATAGATAGATAGATAGGTAGGTGAACACATCTGTGTATATAAAAGTAATCTGAAATTCAAGAAATGCCTTCTAATTGGTAAGAATGACTTTGCATTTTATGAAATAGAATACATAATTATTGATCATAAACATCAGAATTTTGTACATGACCAAACATGAGAGAAAACGGCCCAAAAAAAACTTACAGCAATAATATAAGCTTCAAATAATTTCAAAATTATTCTTAACCAAAAGGTATTGCTTAACTGCTAAGACAAGGATAAAATCCTTGCAGATAGACTAGTAGGGGGAATTTTGTTCGATTTTTTGGAATCGCTCGACTGTTTTGTTAGAAGAACTTGCTATACATTTTTGGAAAGCTAAGGGGTAGGGGAATCGAAATTACTATGTTTCCAATTTTTTTTCGGACATTTTGGTGTGATTTTCGGACAAATATGACGGTCTCAGGCAAAAATCATAGGGTTAAAAATTAATGAAAATTTTAGCTCGAGAAAACGGAGACCAGTTGTATATTTTTGGAAAGCTCTCAAAAAATTAAGATTAGAGATATATTGCAAGTATAGGTGATTTCTGTACCTAACTCGAGATATTAACCCTTGAATACCGTGTTTTTCAGCCAGAAACAGCTATTTTGTCCAGTTTTTGCGCTTTTTGAAGCTCAATCTGGCTCAATATCACACCAAAGTGTCCGAAAAAAAATTGGAAACAAAGTAATTTCGATTCCCCTACCCCTTAGCTTTCCAAAAATGTATAACAAGTGCTTCTAACAAAACAGTCATGCGATTTTACAAAATGCCCTCTACTAGACTTTGAATAACGTATGACGTGATGGGTTGTTAGTTTAGGTTAAAGTGGAGTTGTAACTTCTTACATCCATAGCCTAAGAAGGAAAAGTTATTATACTATTAGTATTACTGACTTTTTTCTATTCACTTTATCCTTGATAACCAAAATTAGACAGTACCTTCACAAATATTCAATGGATAAGGAGGTCCTTTAGTTAATGTTTTTATCTCATGTGGCTTAATGCTTAATGCCTGTTTCCATCGATCGCGCGACTTGCACGGTAGGGCAAAATTTCCTAAAATAGCACATTGACGTCATGAATTAAATTTTCTTGTACACAAAAAGTGTACGCTCTTGTACGCTTTTGTGCTCTTTTCTACGCTGAAAATTTTCAACTTTTTTTAGCGTACACGAGCTACTTTTTAAAACAATTAGTCATTAACCAATCAAGTGAGAGGAAAACTGCTGATCATGCAAAAAAAATGTAAACATACAGATTGTGCGGGAATTCCAATTGTGAGGGAATGAAAAATCAAAAATCAACTACGAACGAATTCTACAAAAGTTGTTTTCATTCTACATTTGTGTGTGTGTGTTGTGTAGAGTTTTATGATGGCAAGTTTTACAGATGAAACTCCAGTAAAAACATCTGAAGAAGATTCTACTTCGAATGTAAAATTATTGATCAGTGACCAAAGAGTAAATGTCGAGCTTCAATACCAGCAGCAGCAGCAACAACAGCTATACATGCAATCTTACAATACAATTACAAACGCAACAACCAAGTCCAACGTATGCACAAAAACAGCAGCCAACCCAATATGATGAGCAATTAAGTCCGGGAAGGATATCATCTAAAAATGAAATAGCGGATTCTGCGAATTCCATCGCCCGTGACAATGACGATATCTTCGAGGATCTGGAGGGTGATAATGGTGCTGATGATGAAGCATATGACGATGAAGCCGACGACAGGATGATAGAAAGGAACAGAAATTTATTGATGAACTCTACCGAAATAGGGGAAGGCAGCGAAGCAGTAGCTTTACCTGAAATTTCTATCAATAAGGAGTTGCTTATAGAATCTGTACGACCCTATCCAATTCTGTGGCAACTAAGTCACCCAGGATATAAAGATACAACAAGAAAGAAGATCATTTGGCAAAGTATCAAAAGTCATCAATTCCCTGGCCATGGTGGTGAGTTATTAAAAGTATTTTTACAATTGAATTTTAAGCATCATTCTAAATAATTGATCTAAAATATACTTGATGACAAATTTTTAAGAGAAAAAATTCCTTGACTAGGTTCAACTAATTCATTGAAACGGTAAGAAGAAAAAAACTATTCCCTTGTTCCATATCTAAATTGATTGTTCTTTTTTACAGTTGAATCACTCAAGCTACAATGGAAGTATCTTAAAGACGCATGGACCAGATGCAACACAAAAAGAAGTCGACATTTGCTAAAGAGTGGTAGTAAAAGTGGTAAGCTTCGAAGGTGTAATTTCTTTGATCAATTGCCGTTTCTTGGAGATAAATACACCCCACCAAGTCGAGAGGAAAATTTCTTATCTACCAGTACTTTATCATCATCTAACTCCACACCATTTCAATCTCCCCCAACACCTACACCACCAGGCTCAAGACAAGGTAAAGAAAATAGCCAAAAAGCCCCATACCGTGACTCGTTTAAGCGCCAGCGACGTGGCGATGCAGTTGAAAATGAGATCTTATCTTCGCTCAAGAGCGTGAATGCCGAACTACAGCGTCCTGTTGTACCATTAGTACAACCTACCACAGAAAAGAAAGATGAGGGCCCGAACATGGACTTTTGTAAGAGCTTAGCACCATTAATGGATAAGTTGCCAATGGAGCAAAATATGATTGCAAGAATAAAAATGCAACAAGTTTTGTATGAAGTTCAATTTAACAAGACTTTTTAATTTTTATCCTTTTGAAAATCATTTATTTCTTTTATTCCATTTTGAGTTAGTTTCATTTTAGGACTTGTATTTTTAGGATATATTTTCAGATCATATTTCGGTTATATATTGGTCTATACATTTTAGGTATATATCATATTTTTACTTCCATGCATCCAGTTAAAAAATACAATATAGTATGTTAAACATCAAAAATATTATGTTGCCATGGAACACTGCCTTCTCTGGAGTTGAAATATTCTTTGAACTGCTCACGAATACATTTAGCACTAGACAACGCATTGTTCGATCCTTGTCTTGGCAATTTTTCCGTGAGTCCGTGAATTTCATCTACAGAAATAATTTCGCTTTCGTGTTGAGGTACATAACTTTTTGATTCCTCTGAAATAACAAAATTGTGTAGCGCAACACAAGCTTTAGTTATTGCCTCAATTTTTTCGACCCCAGCAATTATTGGTCTGCGGAAAATTCTGACCTAGTTGCCAGCAAAATTCCGAAGCTATTTTCGATAACCCTTCTTGCTCGACAAAGTCTATAATTAAAGACGATTTCTTCTCTTTTACTGCAGCTCTTTGGAAATGGTCGAAGCATGTGAGTTTTAAGTGCGAATCCTTCATCGGCCAAGAAAACATAGGGAAATTTGATGCTACAGTCATAACCATAAATGCCAATCCTAATTTACTGGTAGCATATATTCCACTGTCACTGTTTCGACCAGGCCTTCCAATATCAACCATTAAGAATCTATACTTAGCGTCACAAACGGCCAGTAATACTATACTGAAGCTCTTTTTGTGATTAAAATGAACTGAACCAGTACTATGAGGGGTCTGTATAACAACATGTTTTCCATCGATACAACCAAGACAGTTTGGAAACTACCATAATCGAAAAAAATCTGTCGACACCTTTTCCCACTCCTCGGGCGAATTTGGATGATCTAGATAGCCTCTTTGACATAATTCTTTCCAGATGACCGACGTTGTCTCCAAAATAATCCTTCCAACAGTGGTGGGACTGACTATGTAGCTTGATGCTGTCGTAAACTGTGCGTCTCCTGTTGCTAAATAGCGCAAAGTTAATGCTAAGCGCTCACTTTGGTAAAGTAGATGGCCTATACTGGGAAGATTTGATAATAAAGGGTGCAATCCAGGAAAGTAATTGTTCAAAACGTGTTGCTGTCATGCGAAAATTACGATAAAAATATTCAGTATCAAACAAATGTAAATCTTTGAATAGATTGGAGAATTCACCCTTCTCTTCACGGTCCATAAAAAGTTTTCGGACCCAAAAGCGTTTCTTGTATTTTATTTTTCTTTTCCTTAAACGTCGGTGTAAAAATAATAACAGCAAAAGTTTCTTCTTCAAGAGAAGACGTCTGTGCTCCATAGTAGTCATTGCAAGAATTAAAAGTTTTGTGCGCCAAAACAACTTGACCTTCACCTCTTTGTTGATGGAAATCAAACATTGATCGCGCGGAGTGTGCGGCCAAATCTATTTTTAGAATTTTGCCCTACCGTGCACGCTCGCGCGATCGATGGAAACAGGCCTTTAAGGGGTCCCCAGCAGTTTGTGAATGTGTTTTTTTTGGTTGCGTGAACGCGTGAAAATTGAAAAACAAATCTGTGAATGCGGGAATTAAAAACTTGCGTGAAGAAGAAAATTTACTTTTTGATTGAGTGAATGCCTGATTGTCATCTTTGCTTAGTGGTCAGAGAGGAATAATCCTTTTTCAATTAGTGATTCAAACTTTAATCCAGACGTCCGCGCTCGATAGGATCGATCATCGGAACGGCTCGATGACGGATCGATATGTGATCGATGGATTATATAACGATCCGGATAGGAGATCGATGGAAGATTCAGCCATTAAACAGTCTTGAGTATCGATCCTTCGTTGATCCATTATCGAGCTAGTATTTCAATCGAGTATACCGATTCGTCATCGATCGTTAATCGATTTGTTCTCGATCGTAAATCGAGTATGAGTCGATAGGGTCGATAAAAGATCGATGATAGATCGATAAATAATCGATAACTAATCATAAGCTTACAAAAATCTTGAGTATCGATCCTCTATCGATCTCCTATCCGGATTGTTTAAGTAATCCATCGATCATATATCGATCCGTCATCGAGCCGTTCCGATGATCGATCCTATCGAGCGCGGACGTCTGGTTTAATATTATTTCTTTCTCTAAAGAAGGGTGTCGGAATTAGACGAGGGTTAGACTTACGGTATTCGACTAACAGTTGATGGATAGCATGAAAGGTGTGTGTTTTTCTAAACATATCCTTATACATTATATTCCCCTTAATTTGTCTAAGTACCGGGTGTCATACTCAACTTAAGAACTAATTTTGGGTGCATCGCCGGTACAAGAATCGCACAGCGATGAAGGGAAATGACCTCTAAAGTACTAAATTTTACCCAGATAAGTATTCAAAACATTTTTGGAGCTTATCTTAATATTTCTAAATGATCTGCAGTAGGCTCAGTTAACCTTTGGGAGCAGATTGGAGGCTTGTTAGCACTGAGCTTACACAGGAGTTTCTAAATACTCACCGTAAGTTTTGCAGAAAGTGACCTATCTTCCAAACCAAGCGACTTCTTGTAAAAAAATGATACAAATTTCATTTTTTCTCCAGCTGTTGCTTTCATCATTCTTCTTTCCAGAAATGTATGACACCTAGCTAGAAAAATTCGCTGTTTTAAACTATTCCATATCTAAAATAGTCAATGAAGCTCCAATTCTTCCGCCCAAACAAATGTACTCTGATAAAATTGGATTTTCTCGAGCAGATTGCCTTGCTCTTTTAAATTTCTGTTTTCTGCTTCTGAACACAGGAAAGCGATGTCTTGAAAAGAATCATTCACGTTTCTTCAGGTGATTTGAAAACATTTCATTTTCCATGGCCCAAAAATCATGATTTTGAGGGGCTAAATAATAGCCTTGGGGACGTGGGCGGCCGCCACTATGAAAATCGAAAGTCAAAACACGCCTGATTTTAAGATTCGCTTACGAAACTGCCGTGTCCTATTTTCCACTTGATGATGGTGGTGGATGTCAACTGCTAAAATTTTCGATAAATGGTGTGATGGTTGTTTACTTTGTGGCATTCAAACTTCATGGCACAATTGTGTGATAACTGATTGGAGTAACCGTTCCCGTTACATCAATAGATCTCAACGAGAACTATCTTTATCAAACCAAACCCAATATCTGCAACAGTCAAGTCAGATTTCAAAATATTTTAACTTTTAGACTACTGGAAATGTCATGGTTAAACTTTACATTCAGCAGGTATTGTTGCCAAACAATGATTTTTTGTCACGTTGCCGTTGTTTAACATTTTGAGTAATGCTTTTACAAAAAACATCGAATATTGGGTGTTGTGGTCAGTAGCATTCGTAGAGGCGAGGTGCTACGATATATTTTCAGGAGTTTAATCATCATTCTACATGAAATTAGAAGGACTTTGTTGTGCTTTGAGGTCAAGCGAACATTACACGATTACTATCCAGATTTGATAAAATACGATTCGATATACCTTGAAAACGGCCCTGGTCAAAACGTGTTGGAAATTTGTAGCATATAATGGTATTTTTTTCTAGATCCTCGTCCAATATATACAATTTTGATATCCAATAATGTATGTATAATGCAACACAAGAAGGGGGTAAATTGTGAATGTTTCAAGAGGCTTGTGTACAAGAGATGACTAAAAGTTATTGCAAGATTTGTTTTTTTCGATTGCATGAATCGGAATCGGATGAATGTATGAAAACTAGAAAATGTACTGTTAATTATAAACTATTGATATTTTTGTGAAAATAGAATCCACTTTTAACTGTTAGTTACTGTTATCCTACTCATCAAAAGCTCTATTTTCTTGATCACGATTTCACCTTGAATATTGAAAAATCACCCTCGACCCCATGGCTTATCTAACCCCCTTACGCTATTGATGATTCTGATGGACACGTTGAAGGGGGATATAAGCCCTGTTGCACTATAAAAACGAAAGTACTTTTAGGCATGTACGCAAAACGTATGTCGATTAGCATAATCGCGCCATCTTACAAATTCCGAGAATTTGAAAAAATCAAAACAAGCTAAATAATGGCTGATGTAAATAGTAAATTTAAAAGTCAAAGACAGATTATCTCAACATGAAGAAGTTGAAGTATGAAGAACTCCTGGCAAACCAATCAATTGACAAAATTGCAAAATGTCATTTAAAAGATACTACGAGACCTTGATAAGCAGTCTATCCCTGCACTGAGCGAACTGGAACTGCTTGTAAAACGATTTTTTACAGAAAGACAAAAGGACTATGGAAAATAGTTTAAAGATTCACTCGAAAAGACCCTCTGCTGTCCACATATAATTGTTTTGCTTGAACTGATTTCCAACAACAATCTTGCATGTTTCTTTTTAATCTGATCTGACTCGTGATGAATGACTGACTGATGTTTGTACATTTTGACATCTATCTTGTCCATGACCATGGGCATCAGGAGTATGAAAAAGAAAAAAGCATACATCTCCAGTGATTGCTTGACTGGTAGTCAAAATGAATTGATCGGTGAAGAAGCTTTTTCAGAAAAACTTGAGATTACGTACAATACAAACTCACTGCAAAAATGTTCTGGCGGGTGTTCTGGTTATGGTTTATACAATTAAAAGCTTGGCAATTATGTAAACAATTCTAATCAACTGAAGAATGTGTAAAAGCAAGAAACTTCAAATATTGAAAAAGAAATAAATCTGTTTCTTTAATCTTTACCATGAAACAATTCTTTAAACATCCTATTTATTACCAGACTGAAAATTCATTAAACATCAGCCACATTTATAAAGGCTCTTTTCTAGCGGCCATTTTGTTTTGAAATGAACCTGCGTTTTCATTTTCATTTGTTTATCTTTTTTGCAAGATCAGCTTTTTCCATAAATTATGCGCACGCATCGAAAAATATCAAAAACCCTGCGAAAATTCTGCTCAGTGACTGGGTGCGTACTGACCAATTAGAGACACTCGCATATGCAGGGACAGATGTCCCTTCAGACGAGTTACTTGGACCAGACCGTAAAACAGAGACAAGATTATAAAAAACTAGACGGTGAAATAGTTTACGGTCTGGATATCCAGGCTACGCCTAAAATAGCACAAGTTTGGAGAATACATAAGATAAAAATTTGGCGAGAATTTAGTTTGACGTATGGCGGAAAAAAGAAACTTTGATGGAAACATAATTTGGCAGATTCCTGGTAAATCCGTCAAATTTTATTTCCGTCATGATTTATTCCTTTAAGATAGTCCATGATTACAATCAACCTCTTTTTAATATTGAAATTCAACAAAATCTAACATTATTTTCAAGCATTTCCCATGAACATTTTCCATAGGACCAGTAAATATTTCTAACTTTTTTTGTTAATTGAATAAAACGAAATGTTCCAAGTTTCATGTAAAATGTATTCCTGCAGATTTCCTTTAATCATCTGCCAAATCTCTAAAACACTTATTACACCATGTTTTCACTATCAAAACCCTGAGTTGAAAATCGTTTAAAGATTCACAAGAAAGATCTTAAAAATGGCACTTTTAAAGATTCACACAAGAATATCAAATTCATTTTACTAGTCAGAAAACTCTTCTTAATTACAATTCAGTTCAAAACTCTCTGCAATGATTTATAGCTAGCATTAAAATTTTCCAAAAATAATAAATAATTCAATGTACAATTATAATGTAAATTCTTAATGAATGATGATATAGTAACAGAACAAAATTCACCAAAATTAGAAAAGTAAGTGCGCTGAACAAAAAATTCACAGCCCTTTTTTGCTTGTAAAATTGATTGAAAGAGAATAAAAAGAGAATTATTCTCTTGTTCCTTACAAATATCAGCTGTTTCTCTCTCATAGAAAGAGGGGAAACCCAAGCCTTTTGAATTTGATTTATTTTCAGCCAGGGGGGTGTGTGAATGAAAAAGTACGTACTCACCAGGAGGTATAGCCATTTGCGTCTGCTTGCCTAAAGGGGGAGGGGTATATACTCGATTTTTGCCATTTTAGTGCGTACGTACTATGTGGACGGCCCCAAAGTTCTATTTGAAACACTAATTTTTTACATAAAAGAACCACTTTATATATTGTGCTATTTGCCCAAATTAGTTTTTGCCAAAATTAAAAATAGCATCTCTCGCCAAAATCACATTTATCACGGTTCGCACCCCCCCCCCACTTAAAATTTGTCATATAAGAGGTGGGAGCTGCTTGTTTTTCCCAACAGGCCGGGGAGCTCTATCTTGGGGGGACCTGCATTAGTTTATGTAAGTCTGGGAGCTAAATAACACTTCCTAAATATTTTTCTTTAATATTGGTCATTAATTTCTCTAAACCTTTATGTTTTCATGCAAAGTGTGATCTAATCCTTACAATGCAAAAATGAAGACATTTTATTGCATTCTCTAAAAGTGCACACACATGTAAATAGAGCTTTGTCAATGCCATAAAATTTTTCCCCTATACTGGGACCTAAAATTTTATCAGACCTTGTTCTCAGGGGGAACTAAATTTGGCAGGGGGACCTAGAACCCCAGTCGAGCCATGTTTATAAAAAATTCTATTTCATTTAGCTCCTTGCCAAAATAAGTTCTCTTCAAAGTAATTGTATTCCCCAAATTCTTATTTTTTCGCAATTTTCGCCTCTTGCTGATTTTACCTTTTTATCTCCAATAGACCTTTTCATAAATTACGTCACGCACATCACTTGCCTCGTTTTGAAATTATTGCCATGGTGATTAACTCCCAGCAGATTTTATTACAACTACTTTCTATCCATAAAAAATCATTTAATGTCTCAAGGGATATGATCACCATGGAAATTGTTTGAATACGAGGCAAGTGATGTTCGTGACGTAATTTATGAAAAGGTCTATTATCCTTTTTCGTTAAATAATTGTTTTTCAGTTAAGTGAAAGTAACAAAGATCAAGTATTTTCACTCTTAATTGTTAGACAGTCCATAAAGTGTCCATCTATCTTTTCTTTCTTATTATTTAAACCAGTTAAACATCATAACAGTGGCCAAATGTTTAAAATTAACTTCAACTGACACTGATGACTGAGCAATGCATTTAGTTATTTAGCATCCTGGAAAACCGGGGCTAACAAATAGTGCAACCTCTCAGAGTTTTTATAGTTCATGTTTATTCCAATCAGCCAATTAATCACAAAAGCAAGATGCAATCATATTGAGGACATGATACTTTTCATGTTTTTACACACAAAAACATTATGTTGTCATCTGGTTGAATTCATCCTACTGCTACTGTCACTGCCGTTCATTGTTCCCAGCTGTGGTGACATGATATGGGTGCACAATTGGAAGTTACGTTCTTGAGGCTGGATATAAAAATTCTATCGACTACTTTGAAAATGTTTTATTTATTTTTCGCATAATCTAAAAGTGAGAAAGAAAGCAATAATTTCAAGGTTGAAATTTCTTTAGATTTGCTGAGTGTGTTTAAAGCCAGTTAATTTATAGCTTTAACTGTTTAAGACCAGTTCACAGCAGTTTTCTGCTGCACCAACCCTAAAACTTCACCACAAAAAATATCCATACCAGAGAGCCAAATTTAAAAAACAATAATTGGAAGTTGAGACTTATTGCAAGGTTACTAATTTATTTTGAGCCAGTAAAAAAACATTAAAAGGACAGAGGAAAGCCATTCTTCCTGGTCAAAATCAAAACACTTTCAACTTTGTCAACAATTGCAACAACGAGCTCCCTGCGATACCTGCAAAAATATTGAAACAAATTAAGAATGGTGAGTTTGTTGATTTTGATTTTCTTCTACCTTCCAACATTGGCCGGCCTCTTAATTCTGCTGTATCTCTAGCCTTCGATTCGGAGGGGTAACATCTCTATAAAAAATAAGTTAGTTTGATATTCAGTTTGATATTCAGTTTGATATTCGAAATTCAGTTTGATATTCGACTTTTTGCTCTACGAAGGAGAACAGACATTTGTTGGACTTCTAAACTTCAAAATATGTTAGCCACTATTCCTAAGTATCATTTCCACCAAAAATGGTCGCTCTCCACCACAATGGGGGAGCTCTAAAATTATAGAACCACTTAGTTTGAAAATCGACTAATTAGCGTTTTGAGCCCTATGAGGAAGAACAGTCATCTGTTGCACTTCTAAACTTCAAAATATGTTAGCCACCATGCCTAAGTATCATTTCCACCAAAAATTGTTGCTCTCCACCACAATGGGGGAGCTCTAAAATTATACAACCACTTAGTTTGAAAATCGACTAATTAGCGTTTTGAGCCTTATGCGGGAGAACAGTCATATGTTGCACTTCTAAACTTCAAAATATGTTAGCCACTATTCCTAAGTATCATTTCCACCAAAAATGGTCGCTCTCCACCACAATGGGGGAGCTCTAAAATTATACAACCACTTAGTTTGAAAATCGACTAATTAGCATTTTGAGCCCTATGAGGGAGAGCAGACATATGTTGCACTTCTAAACTTCAAAATATGTTAGCCACTATTCCTAAGTATCATTTCCACCAAAAATGGTGGCTCTCCACCACAATGGGGGAGCTCTAAAATTATACAACCACTTAGTTTGAAAATCGACTAATTAGCGTTTTGAGCCCTATGAGGGAGAGCAGACATATGTTGCACTTCTAAACTTCAAAATATGTTAGCCACTATTCCTAAGTATCATTTCCACTAAAAATGATCGCTCTCCACCACAATGGGGGAGCTCTAAAATTATACAACCAATTAGTTTGAAAATCGACTAATTAGCGTTTTGAGCCCTATGAGGGAGAGCAGACATATGTTGCACTTCTAAACTTTAAAATATGTTAGCCACCATTCCTAAGTATCATTTCACCAAAAATGGTCGCTCTCCACCACAATGGGGGAGCTCTAAAATTATACAACCAATTAGTTTGAAAATCGACTAATTAGCATTTTGAGCCCTATGAGGGAGAGCAGACATATGTTGCACTTCTAAACTTCAAAATATGTTAGCCACTATTCCTAAGTATCATTTCCACCAAAAATGTTGGCTCTCCACCACAATGGGGGAGCTCTAAAATTATACAACCACTTAGTTTGAAAATCGACTAATTAGCGTTTTGAGCCCTATGAGGGAGAGCAGACATATGTTGCACTTCTAAACTTCAAAATATGTTAGCCACTATTCCTAAGTATCATTTCCACTAAAAATGATCGCTCTCCACCACAATGGGGGAGCTCTAAAATTATACAACCAATTAGTTTGAAAATCGACTAATTAGCGTTTTGAGCCCTATGAGGGAGAGTGGTCATCTGTTGCACTTCTAAACTTCAAAATATGTTAGCCATTATTCCTAAGTATCATTTCCACCAAAAATGTTGGCTCTCCACCACAATGGGGGAGCTCTAAAATTATACAACCACTTAGTTTGAAAATCGACTAATTAGCGTTTTGAGCCCTATGAGGGAGAGCAGACATATGTTGCACTTCTAAACTTCAAAATATGTTAGCCACCATTCCTAAGTATCATTTCCACCAAAAATGGTCCCTCTCCACCACAATGGGGGAGCTCTAAAATTATACAACCACTTAGTTTGAAAATCGACTAATTAGCGTTTTGAGCCCTTTAAGGGAGAGCAGACATATGTTGCACTTCTAAACTTCAAAATATGTTAGCCACCATTCCTAAGTATCATTTCCACCAAAAATGGTCGCTCTCCACTACAATGGGAGAGGTCTAAAATTATACAACCACTTAGTTTGAAAATCGACCAATTAGCATTTTTAGCCCTATGAGAGAGAGCAGTCATCTGTTGCACTTCTAAACTTCGAAATATGTTAGCCATCATTCCTAAGTATCATTTCCACCAAAAATGGTCGCTCTCCACAACAATGAGGGAGCTCTAAAATTATACAACCACTTAGTTTGAAAATCGACTAATTAAAATTTTGAGCCCTATGAGGGAGAGCAGACATATGTTGCACTTCTAAACTTTAAAATATGTTAGCCACCATTCCTAAGTATCATTTCCATCAAAAATGGGCGCTCTTCACCACAATGGGGGAGCTCTAAAATTATACAACCACTTAGTTTGAAAATCGACTAATTAGCGTTTTGAGCCCTATGAGGGAGAGCAGTCATCTGTTGCATTTCTAAACTTCAAAATATGTTAGCCACCATTCCTAAGTATCATTTCCATCAAAAATGGTTGCTCTCCACCACAATGGGGGAGCTCTAAAATTATACAACCACTTAGTTTGAAAAATCGACTAATTAACGTTTTGAGCCCTATGAGGGAGAGCAGTCATCTGTTGCACTTCTAAACTTCAAAATATGTTAGCCACTATTGCTAAGTATCATTTCCACCAAACATGGTCGCTCTTCACCACAATGGGGGAGCTCTAAAATTATACAACCACTTAGTTTGAAAATCGACTAATTAGCGTTTTGAGCCCTATGAGGGAGAGCAGACATATGTTGCACTTCTAAACTTCAAAATATGTTAGCCATTATTCCTAAGTATCATTTCCACCAAAAATGGTCGCTCTCCACCACAATGGAGGAGCTCTAAAATTATACAACCACTTAGTTTGAAAATCGACTAATTAGCGTTTTGAGCCCTTTAAGGGACAGCAGACATATGTTGCACTTCTAAACTTCAAAATATGTTAGCCACCATTCCTAAGTATCATTTCCACCAAAAATGGTCGCTCTCCACTACAATGGGAGAGGTCTAAAATTATACAACCACTTAGTTTGAAAATCGACCAATTAGCATTTTTAGCCCTATGAGGGAGAGCAGTCATCTGTTGCACTTCTAAACTTCGAAATATGTTAGCCATCATTCCTAAGTATCATTTCCACCAAAAATGGTCGCTCTCCACAACAATGAGGGAGCTCTAAAATTATACAACCACTTAGTTTGAAAATCGACTAATTAGCGTTTTTAGCCCTATGAGGGAGAGCAGTCATCTGTTGCACTTCTGAACTTCAAAATATGTTAGCCACCATTCCTAAGTATCATTTCCACCAAAAATGGTCGCTCTCCACCACAATGGGGGAGCTCTAAAATTATACAACCACTTAGTTTGAAAATCGACTAACTAGCGTTTTGAGCCCTATGAAGGGGGGCAGCAACTGTTAAATTTTTGATGAATATTAAAATGTCTAACTTTATGGATCGTCAGCTCAGCAATGTTTTTAAAAATGTTCATATTTTCTGCCTTTTGTAAAATGGTATTTAAGGTATTATTTTTTGAGAAATTGTTTGCTCTAAAGACTGCAGAGCCTTGAAGGCTTGAAGTGTTCTTACGATTTTACCTAAAATTTTTGCCTTCAAAACCTCATCTTCTTAATATACGTTGTTCTTATAAAAGTACATGTTGTAATTTCTTTACAATAAATCTAGTCGGAGTAATTTGCACCAGTCAATTTTGAGTGGCATTGTTTTTCTATCAATAACATAAGTTTAAGTATTTTCGTTTTTCATAACATAAATTAAGTATATACAATACGTTAAATTATTACTTACGTCGACAGTGTATAATTATAATTATAGCGGTAAGTCGACCTTGCGTAGTAGATGGTGGAATTATTTACGATATTAAGGGAAAATTGAGGAAAAAAAAGTTATGTTAACATTACTACAATTAGTCGACCTAACGTTTTATCAAAACTTTTGGTACGAAGTCGACACAAAATTTTTGTCGACTTTCATCACTATTTTTTAACTTGATAATATCGCTTGTAAAAATTCTGAATTTCTGATTTCAATGGAACAGCCATCCTAGTCAACATTAGCTTCCGAAGGAAAGGAAGTAATGTTTACTTATTGATTGTTTTTTTTGACTGTCGACTTCGAGTATTAAAATTTTGAATGTCGACGTTAGATCAGAAAGTCAAAAGTCAAGGTCGACTCTCCAGTGACCATCATTTGTAGGAGCAAAATTATACACACGGTGTTCAACAAGAAGTCGAACCTGCTGCCTTATTTTTCAGGCATTATACAATACCTGAAATGCGAATTTTCGCGCATTCGAAGATAATGCGAAAATTGGTTTCTCCTCGTTCTCGCTCTTCTCATTGGTAGGGCATTTTGACGGTTCAACGGGCGGAAAGGATGGAAAAAACTTTTAAAGATGGTAGATGCTACACCAAAATCAGCTCGGGTTCTCTGCAAGACCTCTAGACATAGTCAGCTTGCGTCAAGCACAATATCAAAACTCGCGAACAAAGTTAACCACAAGCTGTACACTCACAGTTTCCAAACATGTATACAACGTACTTATCACGAGAACTGCTATTATTTTACAAACACTACAGTATATGGCCCCCAAAACGGAGGTCGTTATTAAAATGAGGATTCTGACTTGTAGATTTATCAGAATTAAACAATTTTTGTTTATTTTGAGAGAATGATGGTTATACTTAAAAATGAGATTGTTTTTGATGGTTTGGGAGACAGCTTTTGATGGTTTGGGAGACAGCTTCAAAATAACATATTTGCGTCTGAAGGAAATATTTCCAATCTTTACAGTAATGTTTAAAAATCGGGGAAACCAAAAGTTTATTTTTGTAATAAGTGCAGTACTGTTTTTTAAAACGGCCCTATTTTTTGAGTCAATAACACCCATATGTGTACTATTTGATAACAAAAATCTTTTTGATAAAAGCTACTCAAAATTGGGAAAATTTTGAAAAGTTTGATTTCAGATCCCTCCAAATCCCGCTTCATCCCGCTTTAGATCCCTCAAAACCGGAATCAAATTAATTCCCAATTGGGAAGGGCTAGAGTTCTCAATTTTTCACTGAATATTTGTTTTTATATTCCTTATCTGATAAAAGAAGGATCCTGTCGTTAAAAGTAGGCATATTTTTAATCCGATGAATCCGATTACAGTGTATTTTAACACCAAAATTAGATAAAATTGCATATAACTCACTCTAGCTGCTTGGATATTGAAAATAAGTTATGAAAATGGGGTATAGGAAACTTGCTACACCTAATGCCGTTCAGAAAATGCAGATACATCTGTGACTTTAGATGATGGGTAAAAGATATAGCATCTTAAAGGTCAACCAGTATTTTGGGACCCTAGAATCAGCATTGATAAAACCGAAAATTTTAATTATGAGAAACAGCAAAAAATATTGGAATTCCATTCCTATCAGCTTGAGTTAATAGTTTATAACAAAAACTTAACATTATATATAAAATGTTTCGCTGAATCAGCAAAAAGGGCAAATTCTGTCATTTTTTTGCAAAATATAGGAGAAAAATACCTTTAAAGCTTAATATTTTCAGTTTCAGTTAAGCTTTCTCTAAAATTTTCACAGCCTATTCCATACATAAATGGGACTATCTTAAAAAGAGATTGATTTTCAGAAACTTCATTAAGACGTTGTTAAATCAAAATTGTCATTTTGAAAATTTATAAAATTTCAGTTTGGACTTTGCAATATCAAAAATCTTGAAATATTTCATAAAAATCATAAATTTTACATCCATCGGGTCGTAAATTTAAAGAAAAACACAAATATGTTCGTAGTTTTTCCCCTTATTACCACTGGGCTTAATAATTTGATTTTAACTACACCTACGTTTTGGGGGCCCCAAACCTCCGTTTTGACAACCAGGGGTATACTGTAAAAATTTTATGAAACAAATTTATTCCCAGAACCCTCTAAATCACATTTCCAAACTATGGTCAAAATTTTGTATTCATATCTTAAAGATATCTCGAGAAATCGCTAAAATTTTTGGGGCCATTAGAAAAAAGCTAACTACAGAAGCAGCCGGCGGAAAGAATTTTTGGAAATATGTGTTCTTATCTTCTAGGAGACCACATGTTACGACCTTCAATTTTTTTATACAAATGATGTGTTCTGATTTCTAGGAAGCCTTTATCGCAATATTTGTGTCCCTAAACTAATTATTACTTCATGTGTTCTAAAATCTAGGAAAACATTTTGCCAAGATATACTTGTAAGATATTTGTTTTCTCCACGAAAGATGTGTTCTGAAAATTTCTAGGGTTACTAGGAAACAAGATTACATCTATTTACTCTTGATTATATACCCCTGGCATGTGTTCTGGGTTACCTAGACAACAAGAACACATCAGATAACCTTGATTATACCCCTGTCTCGTCAGAACACATCATTATTTCTAGCTAGTTAATTTTCGAGAACTTATCAGAACAGATCAAAGTTGCTAGCTGAAATACGCTCTCAGAACACATCGGAAAAAAGGTTGCCTCGCCGGCTGCTTTCGTACCTATCTTTAAGCAATTGAAAAATATTGTTGAAATTGAAAATTTTGAAAAAAAACTTCCGGGAAATAAAGTAGAGATATTAAAGTTTTTCATGCAGCAAAAACCTCTTTTCCTCTAGATTTGAGAGAAATTTTAAATTTGATCGACGTTTCGGGGGCCATATAATGTACGTACTTATTTTAAATCGCTATGTCCAGAGTCCATGTCGAAACAGAACCAAAACTATAATTTATAACGAAAATAATTGGGAGAGAGTTTCCAACCATAGCATGTACATATGTACTATTGTCCAATAGTGTAATCCGTGTGTTTTGTGGGAAACAGGGGAAGTACATGACATGTAGGACATGTACGATATGTTGGGTACAGAGTTAGAGGAGAAGGAAATCTTACCCACACTCTTATAACCAATTCTTCTCGCATGACACGGGGATGACCTGGATATTTCAGTAGACTCCTGGTTATTCATAGCTCGAAGGGGGGGGGTAGAGATGAATAGAAATAATGGAGTAATAATAGAAAAAACTTTTTTTTACTACGCCCGCCAAAGCCACATTATCTCGAATTTTTCGTGATAAACTCAAACCACCCAAAATAGGTTTCGAAAGTTCTTACTAGAGACAAGCCGATATCCTTAAAGGCTACTTTATCTCGGGATATATACATTGCTTTCGGGTTACCATATACCTTGTAGAAAAGTGTCACGAAACGAATGAAGAATGCCGTAACATCGTACATCGTCGCAAATTACTTTCTCGTCTATAGGGAAACTTTCTGATATAAATTAAAACCATTAAATTATAAAATAAATTACAATAATTTTTAAGTGAGTTCTTGGCATTACCCTACCCGTACTTTTTTTTCTATTCTCTTTAACCCTGAACATCAAGGATGGATTTGATGATATGTGTAGCTAAAAAAATTAAATTAAGGAAATGAAAACTCTCAAGTAGTAGTGTACTGTTGTTAACCGGTATGCCCAGCAAAAACAACGGGAATGTCAATGGAATGATTCGGGAATTAACAAGTCTTTTACTTTAACGGTATTTACCGATTTCTAACCGCAATAAGTGAAGTTAAGTATACCGGAATAATCACGACGACGGACGAAAAATGTAATAGGCTAGTGAAACTACGAAATTTGATTGGTTAAAACTCACTAGACTGTTACATTTTCGTCCGTCGTCGTGATTATACCGATGCACTATTATCTGTGCACCTATAACGCTAGAAACAAGACACTTGAATTGGAAATACTCTTAGGTACCTTTATTGTCTAATTATTTACGAACATTTTAATTTAACCCCCCCCCCCCACCGTGGTTTTCACAAACGCCGGATGGAGAGTAAAATGTACCGTAATAATTGCCCCCGCAGGAGCGCAGCGACGAGGAGGCACTCATAGTTTCACGCATAGATATTGGACTGGAATCTCGAAATTTTGTTGTTTTTTTGTTTTGTCGCGCAAGCATCCCCGTAGTTAGTCTCTTCCGTAAATGTTCGGTTTTTAGTAGTATGCGTATTTTCATATTACGTTATATGCTATTACCATTATTACGTATTACAATTTATTAGTTTTGAAAAGCTGATATGAAGCGAGTGTTATAAATGCAAATTATTTATAACAGTGTATGATATAACACGAATTACAATATTACTTGTGCAAATCAAAACAAACAAAATGGCAGACTGGTTATGATGATGAGCTGATTGACTGGAAAAAGTGTTTTGTATGTCAAGTTTTGTTTCTTGTCTTTGAAATTGAATACTAAATACTGTAATTTAGTCAGAAGTTCATTTCAGCAATGATTTCAATTCTTTTTCTGGAATCTTTAAAGAAATTTGCTCAAGTTTTTTAATGTACGTACATTTGATATTTGATATTTTTTGTTCAAACTGTAATTTATCTTTGTCTGTTATTATATTAATAACTAGCTTTATTGTTTATAGAGCTTCTTGAGCTTTAAATACCATAATATGGTCGTAACTCGAGAAAGTCCTTCTTAACTTAGTAAAACAAGATACCGGCAAAGTTCAAAAATGTTGAATGTATGCATATGGCCATATGTAAAGTTGAATCCAAAAGTGGTTGAATGAATGTTGAATGTTGAATTTCTTTTGGATTTACCTCACTTAGAGTGTATTCACTGTTTTAACATTCGTTCAACTTTACATGCGCATATTCAACTTTTTCTAAATATATAACCTATGCTCCAGTGGTTTGGTGAAATAGCTCCAATTCTGGCTTTCCAAGTTAGGAGGGACCTTCCCGAAGGCATTTAACGGTGGTTAGACTAGATACACAGACAGTCATACGGAAACACAATAAAGTGAAAGTATATAGCTATAAACTCAAAAAGTCTAGCTTCCCGGAGACACGTCTCTTCATTGTCTGCGCTGCGATCATCTTAATGGCTTCGATCCTTTCAGCTTGGAGAAAAGATTGCATCACATCATGAAAAAGTACTATGCACTTGAAAAAAAATTAAAGCGCATTTCAACTTTTCTCGACTGTAAGTCTGAATAGACCACAATGGCATTCCTTTATTTTTCTTTTGACCAACAACATAGAAGATTTTGCTTGAGAAGTGCAATCACAGCGTACACAAGAGGAGCCCGGGCCTTAACTAGGATTGGTTTCTATTTCACCCAATTTAAGATGGCGCAGAACTTTTTGCTAAATTTTATACGTAGTATTTTCTTGACTATTGTTTATTAGGCAAAGTAGCAATAGAGAATTGTTGAAATATAGCAGCCAATGAAAAAAGCAAGCTATTTCTGATTGGTTGCCTTGTTGATTTATAGACCTTTTTTTAAAGAGGCAGCCATGTTGAATAATTATGTACTCCAGCATAAAAACAGTGACACAGCCATGCATAATTACTGTATTATGCATATTTTAAAAATTATGCATGGCTGTATCATTGTTTTTATGCTGGAGTACATAATTATTCAAAATGGCTGCCTCTTGTTAAAAAAGGTCTATTCACCGCTATATATTTTGCCTACAATCTAAGATGTCTGCGGCATTATCAGAAAAGGTCTATTGTGAATAATAATCATGACATATATTGTTGTAAGAAAGAAACTGGGAGAAAAAAACAAACAGGAGATGTGAAAACCAGTAAACTAATGATACCATAATTTTTGAAATAAATTTTTGAGAAGCTTTTCCTTAAATTTTATCAAATTATCAAGCTGCATGAATTCTTTAAGTATTGTGTTAATGGAATATAATTTTTTTTTCAAGCATATGCAGTAATCAATCATTCAATAATTAAATCAATCAATTATTCCTGATTATTTTTAATGCTTTAATCTTTAAGGCATTAAAAGCTTTATAAGTGCATGACATGATCTTCTGCGTGGGCATTTAGTGAAAGCTATGACTAGTCTTAAAAAGTGTCCCACTCGAAAGCAAAGAAACCGCTGGAGTCAATCCGGAGTCAAAGTTGCGACACGCATAAAAATCTATCTCTATAAATAATCAACCAGACCCAGGAAAACTTTCAAAATCAGAGGGAAACCTTGGAGGAGCATCTAACGAAGGTGAAATTGCAAAACATATTTTGGTCATTTTAGCAAGTATATGACCGATTTGGGAGATAAACAGTGAAATGAAGTGTGTATTTGGTAAAAAAAACTTTTCTCTGCTTAACAGAATCAGAAGTTAAAGATTATTAGTCCAGGCAATGTTGGACACATTTGCGGGAGCCTGGGTGGGAAAACTGAAGAGGAGACAGGAAAATTTTCATTTTAGACATGGCGGGACAGGGCAATGAAAGAAGGTAGGTGCTCTTAAGTTTAAAAAAAGACAAAATCACCTCTTTGGAACTTTAGCAATAGCCTTGAGGGGAAAAAATTGTTGCTTGGACTGTTTCAAAAAAAGTTGTTGTTCATATAAGACGACGTTTATACCTTACGGTTCCGTATTGCTCTTCACTCTAAAAGTAAAATTTAAGTTTTCCCAGTGTTTAGAGTTATTGCCTGGACAATAATAAATAAAACAAAACCAATAGTTCAAAATGTTCAAAATTTTACTTTTCTTGACTTTGACCTAAATATTACTCGTCTATGCTTAATTGTAGGGGACGTGGAATAAGCAGGAGTGCAACATATGACTGCTCTCCCTCATAGGGCTCAAAACGCTAATTAGTCGATTTTCAAACTAAGTGGTTGTATAATTTTAGAGCTCCGCCATTGTGGTGGAGAGCGACCATTTTTGGTGGAAATGATACTTAGGAATAGTGGCTAACATATTTTGAAGTTCAGAAGTGCAACATACGACTGCTCTCCCTCATAGGGCTCAAAACGCTAATTAGTCGATTTTCAAACTAAGTGGTTGTATAATTTTAGATTTCCCCCATTGTGGTGGAGAGCGACCATTTTGGTGGAAATGATACTTAGGAAAGGTGGCTAACATATTTTGAAGTTACAAAGTGCAACATATGACTGCTCTCCCTCATAGGGCTCAAAACGCTAATTAGTCGATTTTCAAACTAAGTGGTTGTATAATTTTAGAGCTCCCCCATTGTGGTGAAGAGCGACCATTTTTGGTGGAAATGATACTTAGGAATAGTGGCTAACATATTTTGAAGTTTAGAAGTGCAACATATGTCTGCTCTCCCTCATAAGGCTAAAAACGCTAATTAGTCGATTTTCAAACTAAGTGGTTGTATAATTTTAGAGCTCCCCCATTGTGGTGGAGAGCAACCAATTTTGGTGGAAATGATACTTAGGAAAGGTGGCTAACATATTTTGAAGTGCAACATATGTCTGCTCTCCCTCATAGGGCTCAAAATTTTAATTAGTCGATTTTCAAACTAAGTGGTTGTATAATTTTAGAGCTCCCCCATTGTGGTGGAGAGCGACCATTTTTGGTGGAAATGATACTTAGGAATGGTGGCTAACATATTTTGAAGTTTAGAAGTGCAACATATGTCTGCTCTCCCTCATAGGGCTCAAAACACTAATTAGTCGATTTTCAAACTAAGTGGTTGTATAATTTTAGAGCTCCCCCATTGTGGTGGAGAGCGACCATTTTTGATGGAAATGATACTTAGGAATGGTGGCTAACATATTTTGAAGTTTAGAAGTGTAACATATGACTGCTCTCCCTCATAGGGCTCAAAACGCTAATTAGTCGATTTTCAAACTAAGTGGTTGTATAATTTTAGAGCTCCCCCATTGTGGTGGAGAGCGACCATTTTTGGTGGAAATGATATTTAGGAATGGTGGCTAACATATTTTGAAGTTTAGAAGTGCAACATATGTCTGCTCTCCCTCATAAGGCTCAAAATGCTAATTAGTCGATTTTCAAACTAGGTGGTTGTATAATTTTAGAGCTCCCCCATTGTGATGAAGAGCGACCATTTTTGATGGAAATGATACTTAGGAATAGTGGCTAACATATTTTGAAGTTTAGAAGTGCAACATATGTCTGCTCTCCCTCATAGGGCTCAAAACGCTAATTAGTCGATTTTCAAACTAAGTGGTTGTATAATTTTAGAGCTCCCCCATTGTGGTGGAGAGCAACCAATTTTGGTGGAAATGATACTTAGGAAAGGTGGCTAACATATTTTGAAGTTTAGAAGTGCAACATATGTCTGCTCTCCCTCATAGGGCTCAAAATTTTAATTAGTCGATTTTCAAACTAAGTGGTTGTATAATTTTAGAGCTCCCCATTGTGGTGGAGAGCGCCCATTTTGGTGGAAATGATTACTTAGGGAATGGTGGCTCAACATATTTTGAAGTTTAGAAGTGCAACATATGACTGCTCTCCTCATAGGGCTCAAAACGCTAATAGTCGATTTCAAACTAAGTGGTTGTATAATTTTAGAGCTCCCCCATTGTGGTGGAGAGGACCATTTTTGGTGGAAATGATACTTAGGAATGGTGGCTAACATATTTGAAGTTTAGAAGTGCAACATATGACTGCTCTCCCTCATAGGGCTCACAAAACGCTAATTAGTCGATTTTCAAACTAAGTGGTTGTATAATTTTAGAGCTCCCCCATTGTGGTGGAGAGCCAACATTTTAGTGGAAATGATACTTAGGAATAGTGGCTACATATTTGAAGTTTAGAAGTGCAACATATGTCTGCTCTCCCTCATAAGGCTCAAAACGCTAATTAGTCGATTTTCAAACTAAGTGGTTGTATAATTTTAGAGCTCCCCATTGTGGTGGAGAGCAACCATTTTTAGTGGAAATGATACTTAGGAATGGTGGCTAACATATTTTGAAGTTTAGAAGTGCAACATATGTCTGCTCTCCCTCATAGGGCTCAAAACGCTAATTAGTCGATTTTCAAAACTAAGTGGTTGTATAATTTAGAGCTCCCCATTGTGGTGGAGAGCGACCATTTTTGGTGGAAATGATACTTAGAATAGTGGCTAACATATTTTGAAGTTTAGAAGTGCAAAACTATGTCTGCTCTCCCTCATAGGGCTCAAAACGCTAATTAGTCGATTTTCAAACTAAGTGGTTGTATAATTTTAGAGCTCCCCCATTGTGGTGGAGAGCGACCATTTTTAGTGGAAATGATACTTAGGAATGGTGGCTAACATATTTTGAAGTTTAGAAGTGCAACAGATGACTGCTCTCCCTCATAGGGCTCAAAACGCTAATTAGTCGATTTTCAAACTAAGTGGTTGTATAATTTTAGAGCTCCCCCATTGTGGTGGAGAGCGACCATTTTTGGTGGAAATGATACTTAGGAATAGTGGCTAACATATTTTGAAGTTTAGAAGTGCAACATATGACTGCTCTCCCTCATAGGGCTCAAAACGCTAATTAGTCGATTTTCAAACTAAGTGGTTGTATAATTTTAGAGCTCCCCCATTGTGGTGGAGAGCGACCATTTTTGATGGAAATGATACTTAGGAATGGTGGCTAACATATTTTGAAGTTTAGAAGTGCAACAGATGACTGCTCTCCCTCATAGGGCTCAAAACGCTAATTAGTCGATTTTCAAACTAAGTGGTTGTATAATTTTAGAGCTCCCCATTGTGGTGGAGAGCGACCATTTTTGGTGGAAATGATACTTAGGAATAGTGGCTAACATATTTTGAAGTTTAGAAGTGCAACATATGACTGCTCTCCCTCATAGGGCTCAAAACGCTAATTAGTCGATTTTCAAACTAAGTGGTTGTATAATTTTAGAGCTCCCCCATTGTGGTGGAGAGCGACCATTTTTGGTGGAAATGATACTTAGGAATAGTGGCTAACATATTTGAAGTTTAGAAGTGCAACATATGTCTGCTCTCCCTCATGAGGCTCAAAACGCTAATTAGTCGATTTTCAAACTAAGTGGTTGTATAATTTTAGAGCTCCCCCATTGTGGTGGAGAGCGACCATTTTTGGTGGAAATGATACTTAGGAATGGTGGCTAACATATTTTGAAGTTTAGAAGTGCAACATATGTCTGCTCTCCCTCATAAGGCTCAAAATGCTAATTAGTCGATTTTCAAACTAAGTGGTTGTATAATTTTAGAGCTCCCCCATTGTGGTGGAGAGCAATCATTTTTAGTGGAAATGATACTTAGGAATGGTGGCTAACATATTTTGAAGTTTAGAAGTGCAACAGATGTCTGCTCTCCCTCATAGGGCTCAAAACGCTAATTAGTCGATTTTCAAACTAAGTGGTTGTATAATTTTAGAGCTCCCCATTGTGGTGGAGAGCGACCATTTTTGGTGGAAATGATACTTAGGAATGGTGGCTAACATAACAATTTTGAAGTTTAGAAGTGCAACATATGTCTGCTCCCTCATAGGGCTCAAAACGCTAATTAGTCGATTTTCAAACTAAGTGGTTGTATAATTTTAGAGCTCCCATTGTGGGTGGAGAGCGACCATTTTTGGTGGAAATGATACTTAGGAATAGTGGCTAACATATTTTGAAGTTTAGAAGTGCAACATATGTCTGCTCTCCCTCATAGGGCTCAAAACGCTAATTAGTCGATTTTCAAACTAAGTGGTTGTATAATTTTAGAGCTCCCCCATTGTGGTGGAGAGCGACCATTTTGGTGGAAATTATACTTTAGGAATAGTGGCTAACATATTTTGAAGTTTAGAAGTGCAAACATAATGTCTGCTCCCTCATAGGGCTCAAAACGCTAATAGTCGATTTTCAAACTAAGTGGTTGGTATAATTTTAGAGCTCCCCATTTGGTGGGAGCGACAATTTTGGTGGAAATGATTACTTAGAATAGTGGCTAACATACTTTTGACGGTTTAGAAGTGCAACAGATGACGCTCTCCCTCATAGGGCTCAAACGCTAATTAGTCGATTTTCAAACTAAGTGGTTGTATAATTTTAGAGCTCCCCCATTGTGGTGAAGAGCGACCATTTTTGGTGGAAATGATACTTAGGAATAGTGGCTAACATATTTTTAAGTTTAGAAGTGCAACAAAATAGTGGCTAACATATTTTTAAGTTTAGAAGTGCAACATATGTCTGCTCTCCCTCATAAGACTCAAAACGCTAATTAGTCGATTTTCAAACTAAGTGGTTGTATAATTTTAGAGCTCCCCCATTGTGGTGGAGAGACCCATTTTTGGTGGAAATGATACTTAGGAATAGTGGCTAACATATTTTGAAGTTTAGAAGTGCAACATATGATCTGCTTCCCCTCATAGGGCTCAAAACGCTAATTAGTCGATTTTCAAACTAAGTGGTTGTATAATTTTAGAGCTCCCCCATTGTAGTGGAGAGGGACCATTTTTGGTGGAAATGATACTTAGGAATGGTGGCTAACATATTTTGAAGTTTAGAAGTGCAACATATGTCTGCTCTCCCTCATAGGGCTCAAAACGCTAATTAGTCGATTTTCAAACTAAGTGGTTGTATAATTTTAGAGCTCCCCCATTGTGGTGGAGAGCGACCATTTTTGGTGGAAATGATACTTAGGAATGGTGGCTAACATATTTTGAAGTTTAGAAGTGCAACAATGTCTGCTCTCCTCATAGGGCTCAAAACGCTAATTAGTCGATTTTCAAACTAAGTGGTTGTATAATTTTAGAGCTCCCCCATTGTGGTGGAGAGCGACCATTTTTGGTGGAAATGATACTTAGGAATAGTGGCTAACATATTTTGAAGTTTAGAAGTGCAACATATGTCTGCTCTCCCTCATAGGGCTCAAAACGCTAATTAGTCGATTTTCAAACTAAGTGGTTGTATAATTTTAGAGCTCCCCCATTGTGGTGGAGAGCGACCATTTTTAGTGGAAATGATACTTAGGAATGGTGGCTAACATATTTTGAAGTTTAGAAGTGTAACATATGACTGCTCTCCCTCATAGGGCTCAAAACGCTAATTAGTCGATTTTCAAACTAAGTGGTTGTATAATTTTAGAGCTCCCCCATTGTGGTGGAGAGCCAACATTTTTAGTGGAAATGATACTTAGGAATAGTGGCTAACATATTTTGCAGTTTAGAAGTGCAACATATGTCTGCTCTCCCTCATAAGGCTCAAAACGCTAATTAGTCGATTTTCAAACTAAGTGGTTGTATAATTTTAGAGCTCCCCCATTGTGGTGGAGAGCAATCATTTTTAGTGGAAATGATACTTAGGAATGGTGGCTAACATATTTTGAAGTTTAGAAGTGCAACATATGTCTGCTCTCCCTCATAGGGCTCAAAACGCTAATTAGTCGATTTTCAAACTAAGTGGTTGTATAATTTTAGAGCTCCCCCATTGTGGTGGAGAGCGACCATTTTTGGTGGAAATGATACTTAGGAATGGTGGCTAACATATTTTAAAGTTTAGAAGTGCAACATATGTTTGCTCTCCCTCATAGGGCTCAAAATGCTAATTAGTCAATTTTCAAACTAAGTGGTTGTATAATTTTAGAGCTCCCCCATTGTGGTGGAGAGCCAACATTTTTGGTGGAAATGATACTTAGGAATAATGGCTAACATATTTTGAAGTTTAGAAGTGCAACAGATGACCGCTCTCCCTCATAGGGCTCAAAACGCTAATTAGTCGATTTTCAAACTAATTGGTTGTATAATTTTAGAGCTCCCCCATTGTGGTGGAGAGCGATTATTTTTAGTGGAAATGATACTTAGGAATAGTGGCTAACATATTTTGAAGTTTAGAAGTGCAACATATGTCTGCTCTCCCTCATAGGGCTCAAAACGCTAATTAGTCGATTTTCAAACTAAGTGGTTGTATAATTTTAGAGCTCCCCCATTGTGGTGGAGAGCGACCATTTTTGGTGGAAATGATACTTAGGAATGGTGGCTAACATATTTTGAAGTTTAGAAGTGCAACATATGTCTGCTCTCCCTCATAAGGCTCAAAACGCTAATTAGTCGATTTTCAAACTAAGTGGTTGTATAATTTTAGAGCTCCCCAATTGTGTTGGAGAGCGACCATTTTTAGTGGAAATGATACTTAGGAATAGTGGCAAACATATTTTGAAGTTTATTAGTGCAACATATGTCTGTTCTCCTTCGCAGAGGAAAAAGTCGAATATCAAACTGAATTTCGAATATCAAACTGAATATCAAACTGAATATCAAACTAACTTATTTTTAATAACATCTCTTTACAAAAAAACGATACTGCCATTCAACAATTTTCAAAGAAAGCCAAGGTTATCGACCTAAATTTCTGGTTAATGGCATGGTCAAGATTTTTCCAAGCTTCATTAGTCTTTAGACCCAACCTGGCCAATCAGATGATTGCATATCAGATTTTTATTGCCCATTTGGCTAATGACTATTCCTTCTCTGGCTGGTACGCCTACGACAAGGCTTTTAGAACATTTTTGACCAACAACCCGGTAGCTAGATGGGATACGTCCAACCAAAATCTTTTTAACTTGCACCTCTTGGGTCACAAGCAGCCGAGCCAGTGTTATATCTGCCAGAGCAAGGACCATCTCGCCCCCTCCACCTCTTTTGCCCGCCCTTCTTCTGTTTCTCAGACAGCGCACCATTTTCCTGCCCCACGGATGCCTTCTCAACATGGACCCCGCCCTCGCCCCCCATCTTTTCCCCGTGCTCAGTACTACCAGCCCTACCCTAACCTTCGTCAGCCCTTTCCTGCCCCCCAGCAAGCTGCCTCTGCCGCCAAACCTGCCAACTACTGCCACAACTTTAACTCCAACATCCAGTGTCGACCCTCCTGTCGATATCTCCACAGTTGCCTCATCTGCAACTATCCCCATCCTGTCATGCAATGTCCCTACCGCCCCCAGTGATCACCAAATTCTTCTCAACCTCCCAATAGGTTCCTTTCTCCCTTCTTCCTTCAAGCCAGCTTCCCCTGTTAAACCCCTTGTCTTGTTTGAGTTTCTCAATGGGTATGACCCTGAGATCGTTGAGTTTCTTGTGTCTGGGTTCCTTACAGGTTTTCACATTGGCTTCCAAGGTCCACCAACAGTTGGCCCTGAACGTAACAACCTTTCAGCAGATTCCACCTGCGAGGCTGTCTCTACAGCCATCCTGAAGGAATTGAAGCATGGGCATACTGCTGGCCCTTTTGACACCCACCCCCTCCCCTCTTTTTTTGTTCCCCCCTCGGTGCTGCCCCCAAAAAAGATGGAACAAAACGGATCATCCTCGACTTGTCCTTCCCCCTGGTTCACCTGTCAATGATGGCATCCCTGTAGAACTGACCCATGTCCAGTATACCCCCTTCGACGAAGCCCTTGACATGATCCGTTTGATGGGCCCTGGTTGCTACATGGGAAAAATCGACATCAAGCACGCCTTTCGCCTCTGCCCAGTCCACCCCGACGATTGGCCCCTCCTGGGATATTGCTGGCAGGGTAAGTACTTCTTCGATCTTTGCCTTCCTTTTGGTAGTCGCTCCTCTCCTTGCATTTTCAAAATGTTTGCTGATGCCTTGCAATGGATCCTTGTCCGGAAATGCCTTAATCACTGCTATTTCTCACTATCTTGACGATTTTATCCTTTGTGCTCCTTCCTTTAACGAAGCCCAGCTTAAGATGGATGTCGTTCAAGCTCTCTTCAAGGATGTTGGTATGCCCGTTGCCTTGGACAAGTTGGAGGGCCCCAGCCAGGTGATGACGTATTTGGGCATCGAGATTGATTCTGTTTCCTCTTCTATTCGTCTGCCTACCAGTAAGCTTGTGGAATTGAAAGGTATGGTTTCTGCTTGGCGTTCAAAGAGGAAGTGTACTAAACGTGAGTTGTTGTCTCTGATTGGTTCTTTGTCATTTGCTTGTAAAGTCATCCGTCCAGGTCGTATCTTTTTGCGTCGTCTCATTGACTTGTCTTCTTCGGTTGTTCGCCTTAACCATCACATTGACTTAACTTCTGATGTTCGCCTTGACTTAGAGATGTGGTCTCAGTTTCTCGATTCTTGGAACGGTTCTTCCTTTATTCCTATACCTATTTCTCTTCAAGCTCCTTTTGAGATTTCAACTGATGCGTCCTTTCTTGGTTTTGGTTGTTTTTTTCCAGGGTCTTTGCATTTCTGAGGCTTGGCCATTTGACGTTTCTCTTCTCACTCACATCTCCTTCCTTGAGCTTTTTGCTATTTTTGCATCTCTTTATACCTGACTTAAGTCTTTCAGCAATTGCCGCATCGTTGTCTCTACAGACAGCGAGCCCACCGTCTCGGTCTGGTCATCTTCTTCTTCCAAGGATAAGTCTATGACGGTTCTCATTCGCAAGATTTTCTTCCTAACTGCTCGAAACAACATCCACCTTTCATTTCGTCATGTCCCTGGCTCTGAGAATGTTTTTGCTGATCTTTTATCTCGTTTGCAGGTCGAAGAATTCAAATCAGTCTGTCCAGGGTGTTGTCCCTTCCCGTCAACTGTTCCCAACTCTGTAATGGATCTCTTGGCCACGATCTTGTTGGGCTCCTGAAGGATTCTCTTGCACCATCTACTCAAGCTACATACATGAGTGGTATCCGTTCTTACATCAACTTTTGCGACTCACATGGCTTAATACCTTTCCCTAGTTCTGAAGCTTTTTTTGTTTTTCTTTTCCGTGTTTTCTTTTAACCGTGGCATTGCTTGCAAAACAATAAAAGTTTATATCACTGGAGTACTACACCAAAATTCAATGCTTGGCTCAAGTTTGCCCCTTGCCCTTATGCCCATACTTCACTGCGTCATTCGACGCATTCGTAGACGCCAAGGAAATTCACTTACCCGCAGACCACGTAAACCCATCACCACTTCCCATCTTCGAGTCATTTCAAGATTCTTATTACTTTGCAGCCATCCCACTCAAGACAAGTACATGCTTTTAGCCGCATGCCTAACCGCCTTTTTTAGCCTTCTTCGTGTGTCCGAGTTTTCCTGTCCCTCTCAAAGTCGATATGACCCGTCAATTCACCTCATGAAGTCTGATGTTACCTTCAACCTCAACCACTCCCTAATGACCATCCGTATTAAAGGAAGCAAAACCGATCCGTTCCGCCAAGGTGTTAATATTAGGATTGCTGCTACTTCCAACAATATTTGCCCAGTGGGCGCTATGAGAAACTACCTAGCCCTTCGAAGTTCAAAACTGGGCCCCCTCTTTCAATTTCATGATGATAAACTCCTCACCCGCCGAACGATATACGCCTTACTCGAGCAATCCCTCCCGTCTGTTTCCGACTTGAACACCCATAGTTTTCGTATTGGTGGTGCTTCTGCCGCCTTGAGCGGTACTGGCCTCTTTAAGTCGCAGAATCGTTTATCGGCCCTGGCTCGCGAGGGTGATTGAAAAACTACAACAGCAAAACAATGAAATGAAAAGAAAGACTGACTACCTTATTGGTATATATTTTCGCGTGTTACAAATTTTCGCGGGTACTTAATTTCGCGAATTTTTTGGTCAATTTTCGCGAAATTTAATCGCGTTTAAATTTTTCACAATTACAAAATCGCGAAATTAAATACACGCGAAAAATGTTTTAAATAGGCTGAAAAACGCGAAATTTAAAAAAATGAAAGAAACTAAAATTTCGTAGGTTTGAATCAATAATTTTTCAATCAATAATGATACAGTCACCATGTTGGTCTTCGTCTTGGTTCTGGGTCGCTCTCGCTCTCGCCCCTGTCTCATTTCCATTCGTACTCGTAGGTGGGCGGATTATATTAAAAATGTTCTAATGTCTGGAACCCCCACAACCTCTTGATTATTAGTCTTTCTCTTTGAAGGTTTCTTTCTTGTGGCAGGCCGGGGTAATTCAGGTTCGCGAGCGGTAGGTACCATAAATGATCCTATTATCTCCTCGTCTTTTGGTTCAGCGTAGCGTTCTCGTACAACCTTTTCGTATCTCTTTATAAGCAGATGGTTTCTAGCAGAATATCCGTTGAGATTGACAAAAATGATGCAAGGGATTTCGAGCCCTCCATTGACTATTGGAGATCTGCGATAGTTCACGCTTGTTAACTGAGCAGTAACCTCAGCTCCCCGGTCCAACATATACTTAGTAGCTCTAGAAACCTCCATCGGTAGATGCCCGACTAACTGGTTATTGTGATTGATCCTCAATGTTTTGATTGCATAACGATCAAACAAATTGTCGACTTCATAAAAGCATTGAAGAGATTCTTCAGGTATAGGGTCCCATATGGCTCTATAGTAGTTGAAACCTCTTACTGCGCAAGTAAATCTAAATTCTTTATTGTATTGAGACATCTTTCAATCAGCAAACGACAGATGAAATTTCCCCACACACGCCTTTTGTGTGAAATCGAATGTTTACATTTTGACACTGTTGTTTGAAGAATTGGAAACCAATTCGAATTTTTTTTTAATTCGAATGTTTTCAAAGGCCCGTTTACATTACAGAGACAAATTTGACCACCAATATTTTATACAGTTAAGAAAAAATTCAGTAAGGACAGGGCCTTATGTAATTTCAAAACATTCGATTGTATTAAAGGCCCATTTACATCGGGGAGACAAATTTGACCACTATTTTTTTACGATTAGAAGAAAGTCAATATAAATAGGGTCTTAAATAATTTCAAAACATTCGAATGACATGTGATAAAAATTAAAAACATTTCTTTAGTTTCTCTTCTCAAAAATGTCGATCATAAGAGCGCTTGCAAAGAAAGCCCATGAAACACAGATAATGAACAACAACCATCCACCTCTAAGGGGGATGCTGAAAGAAACCAAGAACATGCAATGACATTGGCCAATCAAGTAAGAAGCAAAGGTGAGAATATTTTTCAGACAGAATTTGTATAAGGGTAACATAACTGAGAGTTCTTTACTTGCCATTTATTCTCACTCAATCCTTTTCAGAAAATTTTCTTTTCGACATTACAGCATGTATATCGATGTTTTATTTATTTTTTCTCTCTAGATATACCGTCCATCAAAGAATCAGGACTTGGGACACTGGAACACAAATCTGTCGTTGAGGCGATTGATAAGGCAAAAGTTAACACCAGTAATCGCTATAAATATCAAAAGTTTACTCCCGACGAACGATTTAAGATCGGAAAATATGCAGCTGAAAATGGAAATAATGCCGCCATCAAACATTTCAAGTCTAAAAGGGTTAAAGAAAGTACTGTAAGAACTTTTAAATCCAAGTATCGAATCGAGGTAATGCGCGCTGGTGTTGCTAAACGCTCCCCTAAGAAGACTATACCAGGTGCGAAAAGGGGAAGACCATTGATGTACGGAAAGGATTTGAGGATTTGAATTCTAAGGTCAGCGGGTATTTGAAGATTTTACTACGGAAAGGATGTGTTGTGAACTCTAACATTGCTATTGCTGCTGCAATCGGTTTTCTGAATTGCTTGGATGACGAAAATATCAATAAAATTGTCCCAAAAAGATCATGGGCACAAAGTCTTTTTCGCAGGATGAAATTCGTCAAACGATTTGCTACGACGGGGAAAGTGGAGATTCCTGATGGTATAAAAATGGAAGCAGAGTTATTGTTAATTCATGACATCGTTGATCACGTCGAAAAGAACAAGATCCCACAATCAATGGTTTTAAATATCGATCAAACACCCATGAAATATGTGTCATGTGGTAAAACGACATTAACTGACAAGAACACCAAATCAGTCCCTATCAAAGGAGTATCCGACAAGCGTATGATCACTGCCACTTTCACGATTTCATTAGATGGTAATTTTCTACCCATTCAGCTAATCTACGCAGGAAAAACGAAAAGAAGTATCCCTAAAGTAGACTTCCCCTCCAGTTTTTCGTTAAGTGCTAACCCTACTCATTTTAGTAACGAAACAGAGTCCTTGAAGTTATTGAATGAAATCATTATCCCGTATTTCCAGAAAGAACGCAAACGACTTGGTTTATCGCCCGATCATAAAGGTTTAATTATCATGGATGTGTTTAAAGGACAAACTACTACGGCAGTCCAAGATCATCTCTTTAAAAATAACAACATTTATTTCACCAAAGTGCCAGCTAATATGACTCACCTTTATCAACCATTGGACCTCACGGTAAATGGTTTCGCAAAAAGCTTTATGAAACGTCATTTCACCGAGTGGTACGCAAAACAAATATCAGATGGCATCAATGCTGGTAAAGATCCCGTAGACATTGAAGTACCTCTACAGCTCTCAGTGCTTAAGCCTCTACATGCAAAATGGATTATTAAATTATTCAACGAAATGACCTCGGCAGCAGGTAAATCAGTTATTCTAAACGGCTGGGAGAAGTCCGGAATTACAGACGGAATCAAATTAGGCAAGTCGAAGCTCCCAACTTTATATCCTTTCCATGACATAGATCCGCTGATAGGTCATGAAGAGGAGTACGACCTAGCAAAAGCACTCCAAAACAACCAAGATTGCCTATCAGAGGGTCTTACTTGTGTTTCTGTCAGTGACGACGAGGAGAGCGATTACGAAGAAGAAGAAGGAAAGGGACAAGAAACAGAAGAGGAGGAAGGAGAAGAATTCCCCGATCCTAGAAACATTTTTGAAGTTTTAGATGACGAAGAATTCCTCTAGATTTTTACTTTTGATAGATTTGAGTTAGTATTTTGTTAGTATTTTTACATAAAGAACGTTGTGTTCTAAGCAAAATCAATATTTTTCTTTATATTCCCACTTTCTGAAAATACCTAATTTAGTGAATCGCGAAATTTAATACACGCGAAATTTTCCAGAAGTCGGCAATCGCGAAATTTAATACACGCGAATCACGTTTTTTCGAAAAAATTTCGCGATTCGCGAAAATTTGTAACACGCGAAAATATATACCAATAAGGTACACGTTTAATAACACATCAGTGTATTATTGTTTTATGCTGCAGTTTTCCATTAATAATTCAACATGACTTCATGATTAAAGGAGGGTCTTTTTTTCACAGGATACGTATGTTGAGAATCTTGTTGAAGATTCTTTTTTAAATCAAATTATTTTTAGATCAAAAGCCTCGCATAGAATAATACTCTCTGTAACATCCAAGTCCAATATAAGCTATATAATGCTAGTTTTTAGAGTTTTAGTTTTTATTTTTGATATTATTTTTTTTTATTTTAGCCTGTGGAAAGTTGTATTGGGCAGGTATTTTTTAAAGCTTGTTATAAAAGTATCACAAAATCGAGTACAAATAAATGAATTTTCAAATACTCCTAGGTGCTTTTCAAACACCTCTGTCTTAACACATTTCTAATTTTTCAAACATTCTCACTGGCAATAAATTCAACATGAATTGTAAGGTCGTATACATTAGTGTTTTTTTTTGTAATCCTGCACTAATAATGGAGTAGTACATTTTGAGATTTCTTCGCTTTGCGAAAGCAGAACGCTCGTTCTGCAAGCCCTTTTATGTTTTGGTGCACCATCCCTAGGGGCCCTTCTGTTCAAAAATGATTTTTTAAAGACAATCGTTGCCAATATATATATTATGGCACATGTCAGGCAGTCAAATTTAGAGACATGGCAATAACCTCCCCCTCCCCTCCGAACAATGTTGCTTGGAAGAAAAATAGCTTGGCCGGTCTTTAGCCCCCTCTGACAACATTGTTTGGGGGAGAGGGGGAGGGAACTCATTGTTGGACTTTGTGCCATAGGTTTTTTCAATGATTGTAGTTTGTGTGCAAAATTTCAACTCAATGGAAAATGAATGCATTTCTCAATGAAAAATTCGTAAGGTCTCCGAACGTTTAAAAAAAAACAAAAATTGTATTCAAAGCTTAGTTTCTCTTCGTAATTTTATGACGACAAAATCTCCGTCAGATAAATACTGGAATATCCGCCATGACTGGCAAGAAATAAAAGTTATAACTCAAACCCACTCGTCCTGTTATCTGTTTCTGGCAAAAGAAACATTTCTAATGAAATGTAAGTATCTTGTTTGAGGTCTCTTCAAAAGTGAACTTTTTGGAATTATATTTTCTCTCATTACGTGGGAGGGGATTAAGTGGCTTCTTTAATTTCATGGTTGACCAGAATCTAAAAGAAAGAAAGATTTCTTCAACCATTCAGTGGTTTGGAAACAGAAAATATTTGATATTTTACTCTTACACCTTGCAGTCATATCATGATTGGGGGTTCTGATTATGTTTTCTCGTCTGTTTCGTAGGAGACAGAGAGTTGCTAATACTGAAGAAGGTCATTTTACTGTTGAGACTGCAACCAATGCCACACCTATTGATGGAAATCTCTCCTCTAAAAGAAGTAGAGGAGATCTCCAGCTGAAATTCTTGGTCCTGAGACTAAGGTCCAACGTTTCGAACTTGAGGAAGAGAAAGCTAATATATGGGAACTTTCTGAAGACCAGGCCATATATGTGAATAAATATCTGTCCAGACACATGAAACAGAATGATTTGAAACCAATCAACAGACTGTCAAAGATATATTGAAGAAACAGACTGAGACCTTGGATAATCCAGGCAACCAGCAACTTTTTGGACCATCGTTTGATGAAACACTTACAAAGGACCTGTCTATCCGAACCAATGCAAAGTCAGCATTTACTGCTCTTAAACCGGATAGACCAAATGCACAAACAGGGTCAAGAGGTGGACGTGGACGCAGCTACCCTAGAGGACGATCCACTCATAGAGGAAGTTATGGTTTTCGAAATTTTGGTAGAAAGTGGACGCCATTTCGTGGGAGGCCCTCGACTCCAAGGCAATCAGAGCAACAGCAGAGGCCGAGAGCAGTCGTCATCATCTTGGCAACCCTCTTTTAGAGAAAGTAAGAATTACTCATTTAAATTTTGTCCCAGTAAGCAAACTCAGGGAATGCCATCCAGCAATAAAAGGAATGTTTCCAATAGCTCCCCAGCAACCTTCGAGGAAGATACATCACTTCCTAAAGAACTGAGAGGTTTTAACCCTGTCGTTGATCTCTTATTACCTATCGCTACTTGCTATACACTACGAGGCTTAGGAACCCTGTGTGGAATTATCGGACACAGGTGTTCGTAACGTTATGAATGGATTGATATTGAATGTATGTTCAAACTGAAAAATAAATTTGATACAAATTGATCTAAGTTGATAAATTACAAATTTGATTGAAAAACTTACTTTAGAAAATTTGAGTTGACAAAGCCTTGATATAAAATAAAGTTTAGAAAATATTAGCTTACCAGCCTGCCAAATGTTTATTGATATGTGAAAATAATTCCAAATGGTTCAATGTAAATGTATATGTAAATGTTCAAAATGAATGTAGAAAACTTGATTCAAGTTTATTCACTGAGTTCTTGAAAACATTCTGATCTCTTCATACCACACTCACGCCTTATGATATGTGATTGAATGAGAGTGCAAAAAGCTGAAAAGTGAGATCTGATATGCGAGCTCTCGAATGCTCACGGGAGACATTAATTGATAACAAGGCGCCCAAGGGCGTGAAGGCCCAGCTTTTACAAATAATGGTCAAAAATATAATCCGTCTACTTTAACTTTTTTAATGACTTTCAGGTGGAAGTTTTTTCTTTCAACCACCGAAAACAATGGAAATTGAGTGTTTGTAAAAAAGACATTAGCGAGGTTAAGTATCGGTAGATAACTCAGGACGACGGACGAATTTTTGAAGCCTTCGTTCGCGTTACGGCACTTTTCTACAGGCTAACCCGGAAGCTAGGCAGACATACCCCGGGTAAAAATATCGGATTTGCTCTAGAACGAGAAACTGAACGGAAACGTGTTCTAGAGCAAACCCGATATATTTGCCCGGGGTATGTCTGCCTTGCTTCCGGGTTAGCCTGTAGAAAAGTGCCGTAGCGCAAACGAAGGCTTCAAAAATTCGTCCGTCGTCCTGAGTTATCTACCGATACTTAACCTCGCTATTATCCAAGTTAGAGTGAACGTACTATATACGAGAATACCGGGGTAACGGTGCTACACGGGATTGCCTCAAAAACGTTTAGTTTGCCAAATTTTTTTCCAGGCAAAATAATCAAAATTAAATTGAAATTTCCTAAGAGATCCTTTGTTTTTTTATTGCTGCTGTTGACTTTTTTATTTACATTGTCAGGATCAATGATCAAACAATTGGACGTCTATAATTTGGATTCCCCAGAAAAAGCAGTATTGCATTCAACTCGAGCTCCTGGGATTGTTTTTTATTCAATTAGACATATGAGATGTAATTGTCAACAGTAGTATTTTTACATGTAATATTTGTAGGTATTGTTACTGATGTATAAAAAGATTTTTATTTTAGCCCAAATGAAATTTGTCTCTAATTAAAGTGTCACAAACATAAAATTTCGATCTTTAGTAATTCCTTGAACACCCGTAAACGGACAACAAATTGTCGAAAACATGTATATTGGAATACAGGAGCGTTTGTCGAATTTGTGGTTCTTTACCCTTTGAATTTAAAGCCCCGAAAGGGCTAAAGTGAATCTTTCATCTCTCAACCTTAAAAATGTTTGTACGGAATTGCGGGATTTTTTGCCTGGACGGGAAATACCCTACTAAGGGAACTGATTTCGCGGTGCGTAGTAGACGGACACCCCTTTAAACACAATGTCTTAACACTACTGGCATGGGGAGAGGGTACAAATCATCCTCCCTTCAAACTTTTTTCACATGGCTATCCAGCTCGTACTAATATGGTATCGAAACTTTGTGACTTTTGCCAACTTTGGGTGTATTTTCCAAAAAGGTTATACAAAGATTTTGTATTTGCTGACGTCAGCATTTTCGAATATCCTACTAAATTTTTCTGCACAAAGAACAAGGAAATTTTGGAAAATTAAAAGTTAAGCTTCTCTTGAATGAAAAAAAGGTCATAACAGCCTGTTATAATGCCTCAAAGAAAGATTTGAAGTTTCAAAGGAAAAACAAATGGAGTGAAATCCCCAAGACCTGTCTGTGATTTTAGAGATTTCTTTAAAATAGTTAGGGCTTTATTGGTGAGAAAAATACTCTGACAAAAAGTTGCATTTTAAATTTTGATAACTTTTTTCTAACTATAAATGGTAAAAGCAAAATCAAAAGTTTTCCATCGTATCATAAAAATAAAATAAATGTAGCTAGGTTAAAAATCTAAAACAGCTTTCATAAATGCAAAAAGTAAAATCTTGGTAGACATATTATCTGTACAGGGCTTTTGAGTTTTAAATATCTTGGTTCAAAAATTTTTAAAAGTTTTTATTTAAAATATATGAAGCAACTTCTTACTGTACAGGGTTTTTAAGTTTTAAAAATATAGGTTAAAATGATGTCAAAAAGCTTTAAAAATATATATAACTAAAGTAAACTAGTTAAAAAAATGTCAAGAGTTTGTTATAAATGTGTAAAATGAATCTTTATATAAACTCGTACTGTACAGGGTTTTTCAGTTTTATATATCTAAGTTCAAAATGTCTAAAAATCTTTTTTTAAATAAAATATTAACAAAACTATCAAGGGTTAACACTTCAAATGTCTAGGTAAAATAAAATGTCAAGAACTGTTTAAATGTACAAAAAAATCCTAAAAAGCTGAAGAAAAGCAAACATCCTCCAATATTCAAATGTGCACCTTTAGGTTGACTAGTGTACTACAAATGTCAATTTTAAAAGACAACTTGAAGCAAAGCCAAAGTACAGTCACTTCAAAAATGTTATGTTTTCAAAAAGTAAACAAAGAAATTAAACGAAACTAAAAGAATATCAACTATATAAGTGAAAACCCACTAAAATATAAATTGTCACTTTTGTTTTGCAGCAGTTTTAACAATTTCAAGATTTTCTGATCCACTGGTGTCTTGATCTGCTAGTTTGATAATAGTGATTTCGTTTGACTCTACAACATAGGTTACATCAACAAATTTTCCAAGAAGGAAATCTGAAATTTCTTCTTCTCCAAATAAAGTGTAATTCCACACTTCACTGTGGAGTATCAAATTCAAATGGTCGACTCCAAGAATAACCTTTTTTGACACTGATTCGACGGGCTGAATTAAATTGCATGGAACGCACCTGAATTTATGCGAGGTTAGGGCATGTTGAACCAATCTTGTACAAATGGAACATCTGGACCCACAAGTGAAGTCTTTCATAAATTTTATTTTGCCTTTAATGGTGTCAGTTGGCTTGATTGGTGTCTTGCGGAGTTTTTCATACAGCACTTTAAATTTTTTGTCTGGATTGTTCGCTGTTATTGTAGAGTTGGAATTTGTTGTAAGAGTCAGTATCCCGTTTCGTTCTTTTATGGCTACATTTTTCATTTCGAAACAGCTGTCACTGTTTTTAACGAACATCTCTATGTTGGATGACCAAATTGAGATTGGCATTTGGCCGGTTGAGTCAGCAAATATTCCCTCCAGGAGTTCAAAACCACCACGATTTACCACTTTCTTGTCATGAGTAACGACACCTCTTACGGTTACAGAGTTGTCCATAGGATCAAACGGCTGAGATGCTATTTCATTAACAGTTTTCTTGGGTGCTGATTTCAATTCATGTCGCTCAAATGACATACTACCTGGCGCGATAACTTCAATGGTGGAATGATCATCAAAGATGATTTCCGCAAAGTTTGGATTATCAGGAACAACCTCTTTAACGTTTCGCAGTGTTACTGCTTTCCCAGAACTTTCAAGCGATTTAAATTCTGGACACGAGTCAGTGTTGAAACATATACCACGTCTCAGTGATTGATTTGAAGATGTTTGCATTTTAAAATTAATATGTTTTCTTTTCATAGGGCTTGTTTGGTTGATGTAACATGTTAATGATTTGCGCTTTGATGCCATTTTGTTTCTAAAATTAAAAAAAAGACAGCTGCTTTAAACTCATGAAGAGAAAAGTGTGATATATCTCTAACTTTATTTTATAGAAGTCTGGATCCCTTACAAAATATGGTTGAAAGGTTAAATATAGCTCATTGCAACAATTGTTGGTACGTAAATTGGGAAATTGTGGTAAATCCTATCATTGAACTTATATGAAAGATAGCTTCGAGGCAACAAAACAAGATTTGGATAGATAATTCAGAACAGGGTTCCCTGCAGTTCCCCAGAAGTATTTTCCCTGACAAAAGTACTGAAAAAGTGTAGTTTTTCCTGACATCAAGGTGAAAATAGACTTTTTTCTTTGACCGATATCAGTAATATTTATACTATTTGAGGGCCAACCATCATGGTTAAGCCTGACAAGGAAAATTTAAAAAAAAATAGGGATTCCAAGATTGGCAACAAACCGTCATTTCAAAGGATTCTGGAAAGAAATTCCCTGAACTTTCGTGAAAATAACCCTCTTTCCTGGTTTTCCCTGACTGTTGGCACTATGAAATTAAAAAGTGGTCACTTTCAGAAAGAATCACTTTTTTCACAAAAGTGCAAAAAGAATAACATAAAAAGAATAACTTTTCAAAAAGTGCCAAAAGAAACACTTTTTGATTTCATAAGAGTGGGAACCCTACAGAAAATCCACTGAAACCTTAGTTTACTAGCAACAGAAATAAAACATGTTATAACTAAATGGGTTTACTAGGATCAAACGATTATCAGTGAAAGTAATCTTAGAAAAAGTAATTGAAAGATAATTACCGATTGATTTCTCTGACTTTGCATTCGTAGTTTGTGAGTGAAAGGCCATTTGATCCACGGGAATCCTTTCATATCTCGAAATTTGGCGTTGGGCACATTTGATATCAGGTACATCACGCCCGCTACGCAATGGGCGTGCGGCGGATGGATGGCGGGCGTAAAATAGTGGTGCGAGCGCCGGGCGGCAGGACACGCTACCTGAGGATTCATGCTGATAAATTGTTAATACTAGCAAGTAGCTTTCACTATGATAATTTAAGTCGTTATATTAATGAGCCAGAAATATGAGTAGAGGTGGTGGTGGGTTGGTTAGAGAAACTCCGTAATAATAATAAGGATAATGGGTGTGCGAATTGCTACCTAAAATCGGGAAGTTTTTTGACGTGACGGCAATTTTTGCTACTAAGTCGGATAGTTTTGCTACTTATTCTTGATATGCGTAACTCGCAAAAAGATTACGTCATTTGCCGTGGCCGCCATTATGGAGGTCAAAAAATGTAAACAAGCCCTTGGAAATGCATAGAAGGTTATTGAAAGTAGACTTTACTGATGCATTTTTGGATTAAAATAAAGTTGGTTGGCTCTGTAGTTTAATTTAAAGTATTCACGAAGTATTCATGTGGCTGTTAGAGAATATCTATATGTTTTTTTTTGTTTTTTTTCCTCTTTTTAGAGTTATATTAGCTAGGCTGTCTATGTATACATTTTCAGTCAGAGAGCCGAGATGTCTGCTGTCTTTAAATTGTTATTTTCAATTACTTGCTCCTGTATAATATGAATGTTTTAATAACTTTTTAGATATAAGAAGAATTATATAATTAGAATCATGGGTAAAGTTTGCAGTGCTGCAAACTGCACAAACAGGCAAGGTTTTCCAAAGTCAACATCAAAACATTTCTATGGACTTCCAACTGATCCAGAAAGGAGAAGAAAATGGATTGCATTCTTAAATAGAAAAAAGCTTCCTCAATTGAAATATGTCAGTGTTTGTGGTGCTCATTTTGTGTCAGGTAAGTGCTCAACCTTACATATGGTGAGTTTCTCTCGCTTTCTACAAAGGTCAGGACCTATTTTACACAGTGTTGGCTATAAAGTTAATGATAATATTTTCTACATTATTTTTTCAGGTGAGAAGAGCCAGAATTCTCTACATCCAGACTTTATTCCAACTATTCAACTGTCACCAAGGAAGAAGATTTCATCAACCAAAAATTCCATCAATTCGAACACTCCCAAGAAAGTTATTTCACCTAGGAAAGCATGGACTCCATCTAAAAGTTTAAAAAGACTTCAACGCCATAAAAAACTCAATGAGGCTAGAGAACGGTATCGCATTAAGAAAATTGAGTCAAGCTCATCGTCAGCAACATCAAGTACAAAACAGTCAAATAAAGTCTTACAAAATGATGAAAATTCTGATCCAAATGAAAATGACATTTCAGATCAAGAACCTCTAAGTGAAATGCAAAAAATGAGTGATGAGTTAGAAGCAATGCGTGATGAAATTGAAATGTTGAGAGCAACCTTAAAAATGAAAGAAAGTGAAATTGATGACCAACATGAAAGAATTAAAAATCTAGAGGATGATTTGAAAAATGCCAATGGAAAAATAGAACAATTGACCTTTCTTGATTACTCAGAAAAAACTCTAAAATTTTACACAGGTTTGCCAAATATTCAAGTATTTGAAATAATTTTTGCCAGCTGTTGTGAACATATTTATCACGATAATCGAAACAAATTAACCAAAAGACAAGAAATTTTCATGGTTTTGATGAGACTGCGTCTTGGCTTACTGGAAGATGACCTGGCTTTTCGCTTTGGAATTGACCAGTCAAATGTTTCAAGAATCTTAAACAAATGGTTGTGTGTACTATCTCAAAGACTTTCTTTTTTGATAACTTGGCCTGAAAGGGACCAATTGAGAAAGACCATGCCAAGCTGCTTTTTAGAAAGCTTTGACAAGTGTGCAGTTATACTTGATTGTTTTGAACTGTTTATTGAGAAGCCATCTGATTTATATGCAAGGGCTCAGACATATTCTCAGTACAAAAGTCATAACACAGCAAAAGTTCTCTTGGGGATAACCCCTCAAGGGACAATATCATATGTCTCAAAACCATATGGAGGTAGGACCTCAGATGTATTTTTAACCGAAAATTGTGGCATATTGAAAAACCTACTACCAGGTGATGTTGTACTTGCTGATAGAGGATTTACAATTGGAGATTCTGTAGGGTTGTATTGTGCTGAGTTAAAAATCCCGCAATTTACAAAAGGTAAAACTCAGTTATCCCAAAGACATGTTGAAGAAACAAAAAATTTGGCAAGTGTTCGAATTCATGTTGAGCGTGTCATTGGACTCTTGAGAAACAAATTCACTATTTTACAAAGTATTTTACCTATAAAAATGATCATGAAAAAAGTAGATGGAACTTGTACTTTAACAGACATTCTAATTGTTTGTTCATCAATTTGTAACTTGTGTGACTCAGTTGTACCAGTTGATTGAGATTTTGATTTGTTAATTTACCAGAAGCTTATATCTTTCAGTTCACTAAATTTTTCAAACTATCGAAAGTTGATTAGCAATAAATTTACTTAGTTATAACTTAAGATTTGGCAGATTTGGGGATTTTGCCAAAATCCGCCAAATTTTAAGTTCCAGCCAAAATTTCTTTCAATAAGATGCTTATTTTATTGTAAATTTTCTTCCAACAATGTAATAATATCAAAAGAATAACAAAATAGAGGTGAAATAATACAGTGTATCCAGAAAAAATGGTACAAGATTTTATATAAAATGAAATGCTCAAAAGAATATATCCCATGGGATTTGTTTGGACTACTTTTATAAAAAAATATATAAATAATATGAATATAAAATATGTGTATGGCTTTTATTTTCTTTAAATAACAAAAATATTAACTTTGAAATGAGAGTGAGAGCATTTTAAAAAAGAAATTTGGTCAAATTGTTTATAGAATTTGAAATTTTCAAAATAAAGAATCCAATGTTTTACTTATCAAAAGAATTTCATAAATTTTATTTCAACCTAGCTTTTGAACAACATTCTAATTTTATGTCAAGTGCTTTCAAAGATAGTTTTTGTTGAATATATACATGTAGAATAAGTTTTTGATGACAAAAATACCCTTATTAATTTTGAACTACTAACAGTATGTCACTTTAAGCTTATAAACTGAAGAGAAAAAAGTTAAAATGTAACAAAAGTTACTATTTACGGCTTCTCGATTTCTTTCTTCTGCAATAAGGACAGTACCATTTTTTGGGCGGTTTTTTCTCTAAACCAAGACATTGTAAATGATAAGTTTTTACAACACAAGTTTTATCTGCACATAAAATTGTCTCAGAGTCTCTCTCTTCTTGACATGTACAAATGTCCTTAGAATTTTCAGTACCCTTATGGTAAATTTTAGGCTCAGTGATGTGTGATTTCGAATACCACTTTCCAAGAAGTTCTGGTAAAACAGCAAAAATAAAAAATCGTTTTGCAATGTCAGTTTTCTCAGCAAGAAATTCAAGATCAACTTGTACTAGTTCATAAAAGGATTCTTTTTTACCATAAACATAAAAGTGGCAATAGTTACAATTTGTCAATAGCATTTCCAATTGAACTTGGTAATAATAAGCATGAGTCCTTTTAAGCGATATGGGTGTTTTTTCATCCCCTTTTAGACAGAAATCTTTGTCATTTTTTGCAAGGTCTTTTATAGATTTGTTTTCAAGTTTATATGGACACTTTACTTCAACAGCATAATGTCCAATATCTCTACAGCAGGAGCAGGTCATGATTCCATCTGGGGTTGCTCCAAGGAAAGGGAACTCTGTATTTCTGAAAAGTCCGCAGTCAACAATTTTAACATCAGTGTGCTGCTTGGATAGCTCTTGTTTTAAACTCTCCACTGCTATCGGTTCATACTTAATACCGTGGTCTGTTGCAACAGTTGTAAATCTCTTTTTCACTGGGTAGCAGACTTGGATAATAGTACTCTTAGCTGGTTGACTGATATCTGTTTGACAACATAGTTTGAAACGACTAGCAGTAATAACACCTGCTCTGGCTTGGAACCAAAGACTGGACTTGGCCTGTTGCTTTGTATGGTTTTCAATTTCAGTTACATCATCTGGTGAGATTTTAATTGACATGAATGTAATTAGACAGTGTCGTATAAGTTCATGATACAACATTTCTTCATATTTTAATTGATAAAATTTGAATAATACCCGCTCAAGCTTTCTGGCAGCTGGTACAAATCTATCATTGTAACCTTCGATTAATCGTAAAATTGCACTTTCAGGGTTAGCTTTTGACAAACAGAAGTAAAAGTTATCTTTATCAGCATCAGTTAGGTTTGGTACCATTTTTCTGGTTTTCACCGGTGGAAGGACAACATCAGCTTTATCTTTACTATCTCTTTTACGCTTTTTTTCATCTTTGTCCTTACTTTTATCGTGAAAGTCAATATCACAAATAAGAGCAAAATCAACATTGTTAATTTTTGGTGGAAGCCAACCATTTGGGTCTGAGGTGACAGAGTCCGTAAAATGTCTTTTATAGTAGTCCATAGTAAACATGAGATAAAACATAATTGCACCAACGTGTGAACATGTTTCGCCAAGTCCTGCCATGCAAGTGCAATGGGCATTGATTATATCTCCAGACTTATAAACTCCAACCCAAGATTGATTAGGTTTCTTGGTAAACATACTCTGTCCATGTTTGACAAGTCCATGCACAAGTAAAGTATCATCTTTCAGTTTTTTAACCTTGACTTCATCAACTAATCCAATTTTTACATACTTGTAGGCCTCGAGAGACTTGTAGGCTTTCAAGCTGGTCTTTGTGAAGTAGCTTGGAAAGTTTATCAAATAAACAAAGATGTCTGCATACACTATGTCAGGCCAACCTCTGATGTCGTTGGTAAAGTCAAAATCAGTGTTTTTCAGAGTATATGGGTCCTGTTTAAGATCAAGTTGTGTTAGCTTTTCTTCATATCTTCTCTTTGCTGGATCCTCTAATTTATAATAATACTCAGATCTCACAATGTCTTTGCCTGATAATGATTTCATTTTAGATTTTAAAGCAAAACATCACGTTTCATTCAGTTTTGCACTGTGATTTGCCTTAGCTTTCACTTTCGATTTGATTTTTTTGACCTCCATAATGGCGGTCGCAGTGAATGACGTAATCTTTTCGCGACTTACGCATATCAAGAATCGTCGATTTTCTACCTAAGTAGGATAGCAATGCTACATTTTTCTGCAAGTTTTGCGACAAAATCGGTTAGCGCTACTTCTGCTACTACTTGATTCAATATTTACCCACAATGCCGCGCTTCAAAACAACATCAACCAAGGATGCGAGAGCGAGAGAGTATGAGCGAAAGGTGATGGAAGATAAAAAAAATGGCTACTTTTTGTTGTGGGTTTCCTTTACAAATGATGGAGAGAGGAAAAGAATTCAAGGAAAGAATTGATTGAAAGCAGTTCATTACAACTGGCTTTATAGCTGCTGTGTTGATTTTTGAAAAAAAAAGGAAGATCTGAAATAAAGTCCTTTCTGATAGAAAGTTTTGCTCTTTTTTAT